>NC_037671.1:136346290-136538909 GCF_003255815.1 Theropithecus gelada | reverse complement strand
GGGAAGAAAGGGAAAAGGGCATAAGCCCGGGCGGCGGAGCTCGCAGAGCGGACAAATCCGGCCACAGTAATGCAAAAAGGACAAAACCCCCCAAAAAAAAAAAAAAAAAAAAAAAAAAAAGAAAGAAAATAAATTTCCTATTATCTTTGTTTCTTTTTTCTGTGTTTTTACAGATGTTAAGAAGTATATGGCCTATGATTTTCATCTATTGCAGTTGTCATACATTTATATTTATGTGATTATAAATAGACACACACTATGTGCTCAAATTCTCCTAGTGTATAACCTACTCTCTGAGGCATGTCATTCACTCATAGTGAAAAGGGTAATGAATCCAAAGACACATCAGAATTTTGGTTCTATGCCCTTTTTGAGAGACCTTAGATCAATCTAGCTTTGGGATATGTTTCACCATCTGAATATGAGATGATCTCTCAGATTCTTGTGGGGATCAAACGAGGTAATACAAGCAAAGCACTTAGAGCAGTGACTCATTTTTAAATAAACAAAAACAAGCTAAATTGATGGTGTGAGACTTTGAAGACAAAAGGCACTGCAGCTTCCCTTGTACTCTTTCTCTGGATCACTCTGGGGGAAGCCAGCTGTGTGTTGTGAGGCTGCCTGAAACACTCTATGGAGAATTCCATATGGCAGGGATCTGAGGCCTCCTGCCAGCTGTCAGCAAGAAACTGAGGCCTCTAGCCAACAGCCAGGTGAGTGTGCCATCTTAGGAGCAGTTTCCTCCAGCCCCAGTCGAGCCTTCAGATGACTACAATCCTGGCCAACATACTGACTGCAACCTCCTGAGAGATCCTGAGCCAGAACCACCCAGCTAAACTGCTCCTGGATTCCTGCTCCATAGAAACACCGTAAGATAACATTCATTGTTGTTTTAAGCTGCTAAATTTTAGGGTAATTGATTACATAGCAATAGACAACTAATACAATAGGGGTTGAGTTCCTGGTCTACCTACACTGGGACTCAGAATAATAGCAAGATGAATATAGAAAGTTGAGAATAAGATTATATATAATAAGATGCTAAACTGAACACTACAGGAAACAAGACTGAGCACGATGAGGTGATCATTCTAAGGTGTGAAAAATAAGCTGGAGAAAGAAGACATCAATTTGCCAAAAAGAAAGTAGGGTTGGAGCTTAGTGTGTATTCAACTATGCAGCAAGTAAATGGGGCAGCAACTATGTGCTACACACTGAGCTAGGATATTGAGCCACAAAGACAATTCTCTCAGCAATGATTTCTACCCCCAAAAACACACACAACACAAGTAAATAGAATTACAACATGAGCAATAAGTGCTCTCTGATAGTGCCCTACGGTTTTCAGAAATTAGGGAAAGCTTCCCAGATGAAGGAGTATCTAACAGAAACAGAAGGTGGGGGTTGCATTAGCCAAGCACAGAGGAGGAGGTGAAGTACAATGATCTAAGCCAATGAAACAGCACATGCAAAGCCAGGATGACGAGAAAGTACAGCACACGACTGGAGGTTTTGACAGAGAGTCCAGGTTGGGGAGAGATAAGGCTGGCAAGGAAAGAGAGGCTGGATCCTGTAGACCTTATAAGCCCTTTAAAGCATCTGTACTACATCATAAGCAAGGGTTTGTTTTTTGGTTTTGTTCGTTTGTTTGTTTGTTTGTTTTGAGGTAGAGTCTCCCTCTGTCACCCAGATTGGAGTGCCGTGACCCCATCACATGAACAGATCCATCAAAATTTTAAAAATGTATCCGTCTTTATCCTATTATCTTTCATCTTTTTTAGACTTTTCCTATTTTCCATGGTAGATACTGATTTTCTTCCTCTCTCACCACACAGCAGCTTTGACTTCCTGGGCTCAAGTGATCCTCCTGCCTCAGCCTCCCTAGTAGCTGGGACTACAAGTGCACACCACTAAGAGTCCGGCTATTTATTTATGTATTTATTTTCATGTCTTAGTAGAGACAGGGACTGGTTGTGTATCCCAGGTTGGTCTGGAACTCCTAGCCCCAAGCAGTCCTCCCTTTCTCAGCCTCCCAAAGTGCTGGGATTACAGGTGTGAGCCACCGCTCTTGATCCCAAGGGGTTTTAAAGTCAAGTTTTGGTAGAATAAGAGCCAAGTGCAACACCATTCAAATGTACAGTGCCACCCAGTTTACAAGGCCTTCAAAGATACGCTATCTCCTTAATGCTTACCCCAGGTATGTATTATTTTAACTCCAATGCAAGGCACAAGCATCTGAGGCTCAAGAGTTTCAATGCCTCACACATTAGTTGTAAAAGGTAGAGCTCAGGCTTAAAAGAAAAGAAGGAAGAAGCAATTAAGGAAAGGCAAGTAGCTAGGGAACCAGTCTGGCAGGCTGGTACAAAGAACAGTATTATACTTTAAAAGCCAGCTTCAACTATCTATTACTGTAATAAGACTTCCCTTAAAAAGCATGTTGCTACAGCGGTGTGAATGTATGTAAATTTGGGTAAGACCCACTGTAACTACAGAGAACTAGAAAGCATTCTGACAGGTTCCTACTGCTTCCTTTATAACAGCATGTGTCCTGAGAGGTGTCTCGCTGTCCCTGATCTAAAGTGATAAATGATGATGCACATGTGATGGATACAACTCAGACTTCATTTGTGCCCTTCATAGTATGTAATTCCACTGCAGGTGAGACCAGCAATGCCTCCCAGTGACACAGGCCCCCTGTCCAGCTGGCCCTGCCTGCTTCCAGCCTGTTACCCCCTAGGGTGTGTTCATGTCTTGGTGTGGAAAGAAAATAAAAGCAGAAGCATGCATGCTAAGCAAAAGAATGGTTTAAAAACCCTTAACTGGAAAAAAAAAAAAAAAAGTCCTTAGCTGCATTCCTGAGAACACTGTTGATCATTTTCTCTGAGGCCCTTCATTTACATAATTTATCCAAGTATACATTTTCAATTACTTGTAAGAATTTCAACCAAGAATCTTACAAAACAGCAACACGAAATTCATTAGTCTCAATAACTGTTGTAATGAGTAGCAGATTGTCCTTATGGCAAATCAAATGTCTGGATATATGTCTGAGGTTTTTTTAAAGCATACTGCTTCTCATTTTTCTTTAATACTTTAGTAGTGAGAGAGGAAGAAAATGAGTATCTATCATGGAAAACAGGAAAAAGCTAAAAAAGATGAAAGAGAATAGGATAAAGACAGACACACTTTTAAAACTTTGATGGATCCGTTAACATGTAGGCTAAAGAAAACTGCAAATAAAAAATGAGTTCATTTATAATACAGAAATCCCTTTGATAATATCTGAATCCTCTAATCAGTCTCAGTCTCAGAATCACTAAAAACGGCCAACCAGACTTTATATGCAGAGCACCACCTAGAAGTTAAAAACTTGAACTAGGATCTGATCAAGCCTCTAGACCTACCTCCCCATTTACAAGAAATACAGAGGGCAGACGTGCAAGTTAAATGACACAACAGAGAAGCAATTAGCTAATTTCAAATATGGTACATTCTCCAGGACAAATGACCTGCTTTCTCCCACAAATCAATAGCATGAGAAGAAGAAAAGAAGGAGCAGTGAAATGATAGAGACAGAAGAGAGATAACCAAATATGACGTATGGACCTTGTTTACATCCTGATCCAAGTGAACCAACTATAAAAAAGACATCTTTAAAACAATCAGAAAATTTGAATATAATGTGAGTAATAGATACTACTAAGGAATTGTAGTTAATTTTGTTGGGTGTGATAATGGTATGGTGGTATGTTTACTGCAGCACTATTCACAATAGCAAAGTCTTGGAACCAACCCAAATGCCTATCAATGGTATACTGGATAAAGAAAATGTGGCACATATACACCATGGAATACTATGCAGCCATAACAAAGAATGAGTTCATGTCCCTTGCAGGAACATGGATAAAGCTGGAAACCACCATTCTTAGCAAACTAACACAGGAACAGAAAACCAAACACTGCATGTTCTCACTCATAAGTAGGAGTTGAACAATGAAAACACATGGACACAGGGAGGGGAACATCACACACTGGGGCCTGTCAGGGGGTGGGGGGCTAGGGGAGGGATAGCATTAGGAGAAATACCTAATGTAGGTGACGGGTTGTTGGGTGCAGCAAACCACCATGGCACATGTATACCTATGTAACAAACCTGCACATTCTGCACATGTGTACCTATGTAACATACCTGCACGTGCTGCACAGAACTTCAAGTATAATTTTAAAAATAACATAAAAAACATCCCTATTGTGTAAAGATGAGTACTGGACTTTGTATTGGTGAAGTAATGTGATAGCTGGGATTTACTTTAAAATACTGCAGATTTGAATGGTGATCACCAGGGAGAGGGGGGTTGGGGAGATAGTGTTCAAAGATCACAAAATTTCAGCTAGATAGGAGGAGTAATTTCAAGAGATCTATTGTACAAAATAGTGACTAAGTTAATAACAACATATTGTACTCTTGAAAAATGCTAAAAGAGTAGATTTTAAGTGTTGTCACTACACAAAAATAACTATGTGAGGGAATACACATGTTAATTAGCTCAAGTTAACCTTTCCGCATGGTGGAAACCTTTCCAAAGATTAACTTGAGCTAATTAACATGTGTATTACTTCACGTTATTTCACATATTTCAAATATGTTGTATGCTGTACATACTAACTGTATACAATTTTATTTATCAATTTTTAAAAATGTTGTAAAATGAAATGTTAAAAGAGAAAATATTGCGGGTTTTTTTTAAAGAAGTCCAGAGGAAACGAGATAGGTGAAATGATCAGTGTCAAAGCTGGGTGACAGCACTGAGGGTTCCTTCTACTTTTCTCCCTTATCTTTTATGTGTGTTTGAAATTTGTCATTAAAATTAAGAAGAAAAGATGAAGTCATTGAAGGACCAATTTCTGTGGTAGGACTTGGTCTCATGGTGATCTAATCTCATTTGGGTCACTATAAACTAAATGAACTTGGAAGTAAAGACTCTTGAAGTCCAACAAGACTACAAGATCCCTGGAATTGCAGATGAGAAAGTCAACGACAAAGAGGTAATTGAGTAATCCAAGACATGCAGCTAGGCTGTGGACTACCAGGATTAACAGTCAAATTCTCAATCCACCTTTTTTTTTCTTTTCTCCACCATGTAGAAGACCAGTCCTTTAATCCTCCTGGAATTCAGTGTCTTTATCCCTAAAATGAAAATACCACCACCTATTATCATGACTTCACTCAGAATTGTCCTGGAGATCAAATGATATCGTGATGTGAGAGGGCTTTGCTAAGCCCCTCAGAACTGTCAAGGAGTTGCTACTATTACTTCCCCGGTTCGGTTTCCCAGTATAAAACAGCAAAACTCAGAGTTCACCAAAAAGGGAGGAGGAGGAGGGGAGGAGTAATAAGGAACAAAAGAACAACAGAAGGGTCTTAATGCTGCCAAGACACACTCAGTGTACCCTCCCCCTGAATAAATCAAGAAGATTTGGGGTGGAGCAACAATAGATCCAAATCAAACCCACAGAAAATGACAGCTCATCGTGTGTCTTTACCTGAGAGCAGCTTTCAGACGGGGCCTCCCACCTGACGCCAGTTGCCCTCAGGGGCACTCTCTTATTCCTTCCTGGCACATCCTTTGCCCAAAAGCTATATGGCTCCCTGTTGGGAGCCCAGGCACAATAGTGTGCGCCTGCCAACCAAGAGGTGTGACTTCTCTAATTGGCAAAGTCTGTTCAAGTGTCTAACCACCAGCTGACAGGCACCAGTGTTGACAGGGAGGAGTGGGGGTGGGTAATCTATGGCGGTGAATGGGGAAAGGGAGAGTGTGAGGTCTGAGAGGCAGAATTCTCCCATTACATTGATTCATCTTTTCCCTTCCCCCATATTAGGGGTTGAGGGATGTCAGCAGTGTAATTAGTCGTTTTGGTAAAGGCATTATAGTATGAGAAGCTGGATGCCCACTCAGGGACATCTGCTCTGCAGAGCACCTATAAAAGTAACTCTAGGACCATAAGGGAACCGCTGGGCCTGGGGAGTCCCTGAGGAAGGGAGGAAGAGGGAAGGCAGTGGAGAATTAGATACCTGCCTTGCCACATCTACCATTCCATGCTGGCAAGCAATGGACCAGTGACGAGCAGGCTGAGCCACGTTTCCAGGAGCAGCAAAGGAAGCTTTTCCATCAATAAAATTTGTGCCATGATTCCAAACACTTGCAAAAGAGAAGTCATGCATAGAGTGCAGAGAATCCATAGGCTTTATTTCTTTCCTTCATTTGTCATTCAGCAAACATTTATTTAGCATCACTCTGTGCCAGTTGCCAGGCTAGGTGCTGGAGATCCAAAGGTAATGTGAGGACTGGGAGATGCAAGGAGTTTATAGGCTATTGGGAGGAACAGAAAAGAACTTTTTTTTTTTCCTGAGATGAAGTTTCACTCAGTCGCTCAGGTTGGAGTGCCGTGACGCAATCTCGGCTCACTGCAACCTCTGCCTCCTGGGTTCAAGCAACTCTCCTGCCTTGGCCTCCTGAGTAGCCGGAATTACAGGTGCCCACCACCAAGCCCAGCTAATTTTTTGTATTTTTAGTAGAGATGGGGGTTCACCATGTTGGCCAGGGTGGTCTCGAACTCCTGACCTCGGGTGATCTGCCCGCCTCGGCCTCCCAAAGTGCTGGGATTACAGGCATGAGCCACCGCACACAGCCAAGAACAGATTTTTTTTACAAGATAGCTAAACCTTGGTTTCTGTGGAGACATCTAACTCAGACATGAGTGTCTGAGTCCAAGCTCTCCATTAAGTTGTTGGGTGATCCTGTTTCAGCTACCTAATCGTCCTGAGTTTTTGTTTCCTTACCTGGAAAATAGGACTAAAGCTGCCTTTCCCTTACACAGAAGGCTCAAGTGAGATGTGTCTGAGTCTGGAGATGTCCGTGAGTGAGGCAGCATTGCGAATGGAGCTGTGCCTTTTTCTATGTCAGGATGGCTTGAGATTTCCGGAAAAATTATGTATCAACTTTGTCTCTCTTGACTGAGGTTTGTAAGACCTCACAAAAGAGAAAACAAATACGTGGCCTGTCTTTATGTGAGGGATTAATAAAGATAGGTATGTGGAAAGAAACAGTTGTCCAGATGATGTGTGTCCCAGTGACCTACAAAATGCACACCATGGCAATAGCTACATTTACTTAGCATTTACTTCATGCCAGGCATTATGCTATGTGTTTTACACACAAACATACACCTCATTAAATCCCCAAACTGTCCAGTGAGGATGACTTTATTAGCCTTACTTTATAGGTGAAGAAATTGAGACCCAGAGAAATTAAGCAACTTGCCAAAAGTCACGCATCCAGCAAGTGAGCCTTGGTTCAAACCCAAACTCTGTTTGACTCTGCTGGGGTCTTTTCTTTTAAGCTCCCAACTCCACCATCTCCACCGCTGGTGGGAAAGGACAAAACCATGACTCTAGGGAGCCAGCAGGGCACAGAACTGTCAGGTGGCAGGGCTGGAGGAGATCATCAAGGTCATTTGCTCTCTCTCCCTACCTCCAATTCATTTTATATAACAGAAAAAAATAGGTCACAAAAGGATGAAGTATGCTGCTGGGAAAGGCCGCTCATAATCCCACAATCTTCCCACCAAACAACATGGCCATGGCTGCTGGGCCACCCAGCAGAGCCTCTGGAAGAGGAATTTACAGGGAGTGACTTTACAAGGACCACAGCAGTCAAGGGTGAGGAGCTGACTGCTTCTGGGCCTTCCTGACTCATTTCCTCCTCTAACGCCCAGCCTCCCATCTGGCTGTTTAGAAAAGCATTCCCTACTAGACCAGTGGTTCTCAAACTTTAGCAGGCGTCAGAAGCACCTGGAGGGCTTGTGAAATCTCACCTTGCTAGGTTCCACTTCCAGAGTTTCTTCTTTTGTTTGTTTGTTTTTAAGAGACAGGGTCTCACTCTGTCAGCCAGGCTGGAGTGCAGTGGTGCAATCATAGCTCATTGCAGCATCCAACTCCTGGGCTCAAGCAATCCTCCTGCCTCAGCTTCCCAAGTAGCTGGCACTATAGGCACATACGGCCATGCCTAGCTAATTTTTAAAATTTTTTGTAGAAATGGGAGACTCACTATGTTGCCCAGGCTGGTCTTTTCCTAGGCTCAAGTGATCCTCCTACCTCGGTTTCCCAAAGTTTTAGATTATAGGCATAAGCCCCCATGCCTGACCAATTCAAGTTTTTGATTCAGGAGCTGATTCAGCAGGGTGGGGAGGTTGGAAGAATCTGAATTTTTATCAAGTTCTCAGGTGATTCTGATGCTTCTAGCCCAGAGACCACACTTTGAAAACCACTAGTATATAGCATTGATCTTGAGGATGAGCGGGTGTTTAATACAATATTTAGCCAAAAACCGCTAGTCGGTTCCTAATATCTATTCTCCCCTCCTTCTGCAGTAATAGAAAATCTGTTCATTTATTTGAGCACACAGCCAACCAAAATAGAGACAATAATTTTTAGCTCCCTTGCATCTGGGTGTGACAATGTGATCTACTTACAGCTGATGGGATATAAGCAGTAGCGATGTGTGTAACTTTTAGGATGTGCTTTTGAAGGGATAGGGCAGGCCCTCACTTTCTTCCTCTGTGCTGGTGGAATCTAGAGCTGGAGGTAAGTTATCTCGGACTATGAGGAGGAAGCAAAGTCCCTGATGACTTAGTAAAACAGAGTTCTTAAACCATCTTGAACTTTGATAGTAAAGAAAAATAAACTATCTTTATTTAAGGCCATTTGATTTTGGGTCTCTGTCACTTGTAGCCAAACCTGTATCCTAAATGAAACAGACAATACCCACCAATATCTTGGAACACCGGAAACTAAGGTAGATAGGTAAGCTTAAACTAGAGTAGCTAAACAGATAGATCATTGACACATTAGCAATCAACAGTCAGAGCCCAGAATGTAACAGACACTTGATCTGGAGAGCTGGATACATCACCAGTCATCTTCAGTTGGTTTGGCCAAGGCTTAACTTTGCCAAAAGTCATTCAGCCGTTTCTAAAGATTTCATTTCAATTGACAATTATAGAAAATGTTCCCCAGTCATTTTATTGCCTTAAATTATACCTATAATCTTCCTAACTTGGATTGTTAACTGATACATAATTATGGTGCTAGAAGAAGACCAGGATCCCAGCAGATGATTTAAAATAAAAGTTAAATGGATGTAATTTGTGTTTATTTTTGTCTTATTGGAACCAAACACTATAGAATTGCCAGTGTCTATTTCACAGTGATGGTTTGAGGCAAGTAGTTATAGTTTCCCCTTAAATAGTCTCTTTGAGGAAAGTAAATGAGAATGAGACCAAAATTGTCCAAGAAGGGAAGGCAAGGTAGAGGTTCCAGCATGATCAGGTTCTGTTCGTGCAGATTCACTTTCACCCATATGTCACTTTCCAAAATTGTGTCCCCTATATTGATCTCTGAAAAAAATCAAATCAAAGTCAGAAGAAAGCACAAATCAGAGCATCTTGATGTTGATGAACAACAACAAAAAGTTTTATACCTTTCTGCGGCATCTTAGAGTTTGCAAAGCTTTTCACAACATGTTATTTCATCCTCAGCTGAGAGAAACATAATTTTTTTCCTTTTTAAATAAATTTCTGAGAGTTATCTCCCGCAATTAAATGAAGTTAACTTTTAGAGTAACAAGCTCACAAGACTGCTTGCCAGCTCTACCTCAATGATATATGGCTCATCTTGAGTTGTTCCAAATTGAGAATATTGGTTAATTGGATTTGGATGGAAAACATCGGGTAAACTGTTGTCTGACACTTCTGCCTGTCTTCAGAGCATAGATCAGTGTCTGGCATATAGATATCATTCAATAAAGATAGAATGAATAAATAAATGCAACAAACATAGAAGCCAGTGGGAATTGAGATAAGCAATTAAGAACTCTCAATATCCCACAATCAACATGACTTATGTGGGATTACAGAGCTGACTGAAAAAGATCCTATCTATTCCTTCGTTATTAAGTCTTTGGCAGAGCTATAAGGTGATTAAGGATGACCATGTTCGTGGCTGGCATTCAGTTACATGGAGGAATTATAAAGCAAAGGCATATGTACAGAAGCCATTGACAATGCTTACAGTATGACAAAACACCCATGCTAGTTATAATTCATGAACAGTACATGGGAATACTTATTTAAAAGACTACACTAAGCAGTTTCAGGATAATCTTCAAATTTCTGCAAGGCTGTCTCTTGCAACACTCACTGTGATTTCATCAGATTCTAACTGTAACTTTCCAATTAGACTGTGGCCACAGACCTCTCAAAAGTCTGATGTCATCAATGGCAGATAATTTCAGTGATCTGCAAACTAGCAAACTAAAAATAGTGTTTTTTTACAACCTTGGAAATTATGGTGAAAAGTTGCCCTCCAGAATATTTAAGCATTCTCATTGAACCTCTAAATCTGTTTTTATTAAGGTGTAGAGAAGATAAATTAATGGAAGGAAGAAACATACTGGAGAGTTAGGGAAAGGAGGATCGTTTGGGTTATAATCCCACAGGTAAATGGCCATTTTTCCCCCCAGTGCATTTCTTGTTGTGACAGAGATGGATGGGGGAGGGCTGTGGAGACACCTGTAAGGTGCCTATGGAATTACATTATGAACACTGCTGAAAGTTACTTCGAGAAGGTACAAACCCATCAAGAGGGCTTTTTAAATAAAGAAAGGAAAGGTTGTTGGCTAGAAGATACCACTCTTCTCATATTCCTTTATCATGAAGCAGCATGCAGAGCAAAACTCATCATGTTTCAAGAACATGGAAAAACAAAAGCACTCATTACAGAATGTTTTTTAAAATAATACTCAAGTAATATTTGTAGTTGTCAACTTGATTGCAAGCTATAAAAAGCGATTAAAATACTTATTGTGCTATAATTTCTCTATAATTTGGTATTTTTAGAGTCCAAATGATGGACTTTTTAGGTTTCCAAATGATGGAATCTAAGGGACTCTCAGAATTTAAATGCAAAATTAAAAAGCAGTTATACAACTAAATAAGTGCTTACCAGTAGCTAGTTCTTACTAACACAAAACGAAACAGGTCTGGGTCAAATTTACAAGAAAAAAACAAACAACCCCATCAAAAAGTGGGCAAAGAATATGAACAGACACTTCTCAGAAGAAGACATTCATACAGCCAACAGACACATGAAAAAATGCTCATCATCACTGGCCATCAGAGAAATGCAAATCAAAACCACAATGAGATACCATCTCACACCAGTTAGAATGGCAATCATTAAAAAATCAGAAAACAACAGGTGCTGGAGAGGATATGGAGAAACAGGAACACTTTTACACTGTTGGTGGGACTGTAAACTAGTTCAACCATTGTGGAAAACAGTGTGGTGATTCCTCAAGGATCTAGAACTAGAAATACCATTTGACCCGGCCGTCCCATTACTGGATATATACGCAAAGGATTATAAATCACGCTGCTATAAAGATACATGCACACGTATGTTTATTCCAGCACTATTCACAATAGCAAAGACTTGGAATCAACCCAAATGTCCATCAGTGACAGACTGAATTAAGAAAATGTGGGACATATACGCCATGGAATACTATGCAGCCATAAAAAAGGATGAGTTCATGTCCTTTGTAGGGACATGGATCCAGCTGGAAACCATCATTCTCAGCAAACTATTGCAAGAACAGAAAACCAAACACTGCATGTTCTCACTCACAGGTGGGAATTGAACAATGAGATCACTTGGACACAGGAAGGGGAACATCACACACCGGGGCCTATTGTGGGGAGTGGGGAGGGGGGAGGGATAGCATTAGGAGATATACCTAATGTAAATAACAAGTTAATGGGTGCAGAACACCAATATGGCACATGTATACATATGTAACAAACCTGCACGTTGTGCACATGTACCCTAGAACTTAAAGTATAATAATTAAAAAAAAAAAAGAAATAGGTTTGGGTTTTCATCACATGATAGGCAGACAATTATCTCAGAGCGGGGAAAAGCTTTGAAAATGTGGTGCTTTTAACCAGGCTTCCAAATAAGCTGGTGACCAGCAGCTGTAAGGAATCCAACATCTGGCTGGGCTCATGGATATTCAGGGCCTGATCCAAAGAATGCAGTCCTGGGCAGGGGCCTACACTGGCAGGCACTTACAAACAAATGAATGAATGATCAGGTAGAGCTTGGAGACCATTGGCCGAGAGAGTAAAAGGATTTTAGAAGTCTTCCTATTTGGTTGGTGATGGATATTCTAAACTTATTTGCACATCTGACTTTAACACCTAAATTTCAGAGTGACCCTTTCCAAAGCAATGGAATCATTGCAGTAGTTGATCCTAAAACCAAGACCCCATATGCCTAATGAGACGCTCCTCTCCTAAGTGTAACAGCCCCCACCTCACCCCCAACTTGACTACAGTTGTGCACGGAATGTTCATGCCACAAGATGCACCTTTCCTCCTCCCCAATTTCTCACCTGAGTCAGGCAGTTGTTTTGACACAGGAACCTAAGGGAAAAATGTACAGCATTGTTCACCCAGGTGGTGAAAGGCTGATGATTTTGTGGATTCTGCCCCCTGAGGAGACACCGTAGTTCAGGACCCTTCTGTCTCTTCCCAGCATCTGATACCCCTAGGCCATCCAGGAAAGAACCAGATGGTGCCTCTGGACTCTGAGGATGAACAAAAGGACAGATGGCTGAGGAGGGGAGGGTGGGAATAAGAGGCAAGACTTGAAAAGAAGGAGAGAGGGTAAGTTACCTCTGCAGAACTCAAAATTACCAAGCAAGTTCAGAATAGGTTAGAATGTAATGCTTGAACCTGAGGAAATGCTCATTCTAGACATGTTCAGATTCTTTCTGGGGGTTCCCTTTCCCTTCCCTTCTATGATACAGGTTAAATTCTGGGGCTACATTAAACTGTCAAAAATATACAAACAGCTACTGATTTTGGTTGATTTAATTTTATTGTTCAATAAAATACTTACCTCTGAGGTAGGTATTCTCCTTTCCTTCCCTCCCCACCATGCACCACTTAACAGATGAAAAGACTGAGGCCCAGTGAGGTTCAGTGACTTTCCTAACCAAGACTTCTCACGCAGCAGGTAACACGGTGGACTGGCGAACCCAGCCCTCCTGACCCGGAATCCAGTCCTGCTCCTTTAGATCATGATGAATTGCTGTGGGCTATGCATAAACATTGATGTTTTCATTTGTTTGTGTGACTGACTTTTTAAACATTTAATAGTGTGCCCACAGAGATCAAATCTGTATGGTTTTTCTACTTTTGCAGGAAATAAAATGACAGAAAGTCATCTTGGACTTCCTAAGAGTAGCTTCCCTTCTGTGGGGTGGGTGGATTCCCAGGAATGACTCTGGAAGTCAGGGGCAGAGCGGGTGGCCTGATTGTCCAGGGAAAGGACATACAGGATGGCAGCCTGACCCTCGAGGGCACTGGAGGGAAGGGAGGCTCTGAGTTGTTGCTGGTCTGTCAGTCACTGGAATCCAACAGAATGGCCCCAGGCACTTTTCTGTCCAAGAGGGACTTGGACATGGGCAAAAAAAGGAAAATGACTGCAAGCAGAGGGCATGGAATGAAGGATGCAGCCTCTTCTACCTTCAGGGCCAGCTTCTGCTCAGCCCTGCACCTTCCCCACAGCAGGAAACAGCCTCAACATCCTTGGCCCACACCTGAGCACGGGCTAGGCCAGCTTCTGTGAACTCAGGCCATCTTCCACACAGCCAGCTATTAATCAGCAAAGAGAACCCAGCCAGGCCAGGGCGCCCATCAGCCCTCACCAGCCTTCACAGGCGACACCAATGGGGCCAGGCACAAGGTGCCCAAGTGTCTGTACTAGCCTTAAACCCAGTGGGAAGGAGGTGAGCACACCAGTTTAAAAGGAAATTGCTAAGTATAGGATTTCAGTCACGGCTAAGCAAGTTCTATGCATGAAACAATGATCTTATACCCGAAGAATTTACCCCTTAAAAAGTACAATACTTTTTCACCGAGGGTTGTGTTACCAGCTGGTTTGGGGGAAGAAAGGTGTCAAAGACAGGCTTGTTTTGTGTAAGAACAGTTCACAGAACATGCTCACAGCCATTTGTGACATCACTGAGGACCAGTTCTGCAAAGTTTACCATTTTAAATTATTATGTATTTTTTAAAGTTAAACTACTTTGTGAGTGCAAGGGCAATTTACTAAACTCTCTCTTTTCCCTATTGTCTTAGCCTGTTTATGCTGCTATGATGAAATACCTTAGGGTAATTTATAATGAACAGAAACGTATTTTCCCACAGTCCTGGTGGCTGGGAAGTCCAAGATCAAGGCTTCAGCAGATGTGATGTCTGAAAAGGTCTGCTCTCTGCTTCAAAGATGGCACCTTGTTGCTACATCCTCCAGAGAGGGCCAACACTGTGTCCTTACGTGGTGGAAGAGCAGAAGAGTGCAAAAAGGGCAGAGCCCTCACAAGTAAATCACTTCCCAAAAGTCCCCAACACTTACTACCACCCCAATGAGGATTAAGTTTCAACACATGAATATTGAAGGACACTTAGGCCACAGCATCTATATTCTCCCTTTCCCTCATTTTAAGCAGGGAGCCAGGTTTTATGACTTCTTGCCCTGAGAATCAAGGCTTTGCAAAAAGCAGAAGCACCCTGGTATCCAAGATTCTGTCTTTTGTAGAGCCCACACCCATGAACAATGTAAAAGCAGATGCACGCAGTCTGCGCCAAATACGGACAACTCTCCAAAGGAATGACTCCTGGGAGCTGGAGTGTGATTATAGCTCAGGCAGAGGTCTTCCCACTGCACCAGAGTCCCAGACACCCGGACAGCCCAGAAGCAGCAGAGCATGGGAGAGAAAGAACCAATGGGCTGGCAGAGGCTGTAACCACTGTGGGCTGTGACTAAGCCTTTTCTGCCTGTGACTCCTGGACTCACATATCTGGGGTTGAGGAGGGGGGAAGCTCTAAGTATGACTGCAGTTCGATTTCCTGCCAAGCTGGTGGGATGCAAGCTTAAGGGTGGAAATTTTAGGCTGAGCACAGTGGCTCATGCCTGTAATCCCAGCACTTTGGGATGAAAAGGCGGGTAGATCACTTGAAGTCAGGAGTTCGAGACCAGCCTGGCCATCTCTGGTGATATTACGTTCTGCTGGCCTAGAGATCTCAGTCCCAGAGGGAGGAACGTTGCCACCAGGATAACAACATGACAAAAGCCCGTCTTTACTAAAAATACAAAAATTAGCCAAGCATGGTGGTGCATGCCTGTAATCCCAGCTACTTGGGTGGCTGAGGCACAAAAATCGCTTGAACCAGAGAGGCAGAGGTTGCAGTGAGCCATGATTGTGTCATTGCACTCCAGCCTAGGCAACAGAGTGAGACCCTGTCAAAAACAAAAAGAAAGAAAGAGAGAGAGAGGAAGGAAGGAAGGAAGGAAGGAAGGAAGGAAGGAAGGAAGGAAGGAAGGAAGGAAGGAAAGAATGAAGNGGAAGGAAGGAAGGAAGGAAGGAAGGAAGGAAGGAAGGAAGGAAGGAGGGAAAGAATGAAGAGAGAGAGAGAGAGAGAGAGAAAGGAAGGCAGGCCAACAACAACAAAAAACCAAGGGTGGAAATTTCATTTGATTAACAAAATTCCATAGGTCTTGCACACCTAAATTTGAGGATTGCAATTCATCTCCATCATGTAAATTACCTATCGTAAAGATGCCAACCACTTTACCAATAAAACATACTGTGATTCATTATGAAGTATGGCCAGCTGGGTTAGTATTAAAGGACACAAGAATTCCTCAATATGAGGAGAGGGCAGTGGTGTAGGAACAGAGACCAGTGTTCCAGTCCACAGCTTCTCTGTAGTCATAAATATTGTTTTTCTTGTCTTTAAAATGTGGGATTGAACTTGATTGATAATTCCAAAAGCATGAATTTTAGGGGGTACAAGGACAAACATTTTTAAATTTTAGTAATTATATATGTAAATGTATGGATTAGAATATATTGCCAAGACTACCATCTGTGGACTCACGGAATGCCTTATCCACAGTCATGATATTCCATATAGCATTGCCTCTGACCAAGGCACTCATTTTACAGCTAAAGAAGTGTGGCAGTGAACTCGTGTTCGTGGAATGTACCGGTCTTACCATGTCCCCCATCATCCTGAAGCAGCTGGATTCATAGAACAGTGGAATGGCCTTTTGAAGTCACAATTACAATGCCAACTAGGTGACAATACTTTGCAGGGCTGGGGCAAAGAAGGCTGTGTATGCTCTGAATCAGCATCCAATATATGGTACTGCTTCTCCCATAGCCAGGATTCACAGGTCCAGGAATCAAGAGGTGGAAAATGGAAGTGGCACCACTCACCATCACCCTTAGTGACCCACTAGCAAAATGTTTGCTTCCTGTTCCCGCGACATTACGTTCTGAGATCTTAGTCCCAAAGGGAGGAACACTGCGACCAGGAGACACAACACAATTCCATTACACTGGAAGTTCAGATTGTCGCTTGCACACTTTGGGCTCCTCCTACCTTTAAGTCAATAGGCTAAGAAGGGAGTTACAGTGTTGCCTGGGGTGATTGACCCAGACTATCAAGATGAAGTTGATCTACTACTCCACAATGGAAGTAAGGAAGAGTATACATGGAATACAGAAAATCCTTTAGGGTGTATCTTAGTATTACCATGCCCTGTGATTAAGGTCAATGGGAAACTACAATAGCCCAATCCAGACAGGACTACAAATGGCCCAGACCTCACAGGAATGAAGGTTTGGATCACTCCACTAGGAAAAAAACCATGACCTGCTGAGGTTCTTGCTGAAAGCAAAGGGAATACAGAATGGATAGTAGAAGGTAGTCATCAATACCAGCTATGACCACATGACCAGGTGCAGAAAATGTTAATTGTCATGAGCATTTCCTCCCTGTTTTGTTAAGAACATTTTTGTGCATGTATATACTTGTACTATGAAAATATATTTATTTTATTTCTTTTTTCCTTTATCATGTGACATAAGATTTATTGACTTCATTTCAGCATTTAAGTATTGTTAACTTTATGTAATAGTATTTGAGTTGGGGATTTGTGAGTTTCTGGCTGTACGAAGGATAGTTGTATTATGTTGGGCATAATTATGACCTTATTATTGTCTTTATTTGAAGATTATGTATGATTTCAGGAGATGTGTATGGGTTCAAGTTGACAAGGGGTGGACTTGTGATGGTTAGTATTGAGTGTCAACTTGATTGGATTGAAGGATGCAAAGTATTGTTCTTGGGTGTGTCTGTGAGAGTGTTGTCAAAGGAGATTGACATTTGAGTCAGTGGACTGGGAAAGGCAGACCCACCCGCAGTATGGGTGGGTACAATCTAATCAGCTGCCAGCGAGGCCAGAATAAAAGCAGGCAGAAGAACATAGAAAGATTACACCCATTTAGTCCTCTGGCCTACATCTTTTTCCCATGCTGGATGCTTCCTGCCCTTGAACATTGAACTCCAAGTTCTTCAGCTTTGGGATTCGGACTTTCTTTGCTCCTCAGCTTGCAGACGGCCTACTGTGGGGCCTCACCTTGTGATAGTGTGAGTCAATACTCCTTAATAAACTCCCCTTTATATACACATCTATTCCATTAGTTCTGTCCCTCTAGAGAATATATATATATATGTGTGTGTGTGTGTGTGTGTGTGTATTTATTTATATAAAACTAGCACATGAAACCTGTGATTTCCCATATATTATTGCCTGGATGTGCCTCTCTCAGGCATTGATAATGCAAATCATAAAAGCACTTGGATTATAGGGTTGTGCATAATGAGTACAGGATCCAGGGGCCTGGTCCTCAGCCATAATTGCTCAGAAGTAAGGTTAAAGCAGGTGGTGTTCATCTATAACTCAGATCCTCATCCCCTGAATTCCTAGGCACATCATTGTATTCTATCAGTAATATGTCAAACTATCCTCTTCAAAAGTTGACAATCAATTAGTGCAAAAAGGCTGTATTCATGAACATAAGTATGCTTAGAAAAGGCAGACAATTTATCTTTGCCTTGTTCAACTAAATACACATGTGACTTGGATTTCTCAGTGCTGGTTAAGCAGCTGCAGGTGCTAGACCCTGGACATGCCTGGCTTCAAAGCCCTGCTCTGCTTCTGACTAGCTCTGTGACCTCTGGCAAGTTGCTAAACCTCTATAAGTCTCAGTTTCCTCATCTGTAAAATATGGGGGATGCCAGTAAATACCTCCTGAAGTCTTTATTGGGATTAAATATATGTTAAAGCTCTTAGATCTGTACCTGGTACATGGTAAGCCCACTATACCTGTTACCTTTTAAATAAGTTTTAAGAATGTTTTCATTGATGTACAACCTCCAATTTAGCAACAAGTTAACGGTTGATCATAAATGGCTTCAATACTTTCACTGAGAAACCTATTTTCATAACTAGATTCATTATATCTTATAATCCATTATTAATTTTTACGTCTTAATAACATTCTTTTGTTTTCATTAACTTATTTTAACAGTTACCGTACATTTTTGGCAAGTAATACAGGTTTTCATTTGTGGAAGTGATATAAACTTTCATTTAAATAAAAATATTTTGAGGCTGGGCTCACACCTGTAATCCCAATACTTTGGAAGGCTGAGGTGGGAGGATTGCTTTAAGTCAGGAATCTGAGACCAGCATGGACAACATAGGGAAACCCTATCTCTACAAAGACATTTTTTAGAAAATTGGCTGGGCCTGGAGGTACACACCTATGGCTCCAGCTCCCTGGGAAGTTGAGGTGGGAGGACCACTTGAGCCCAAGAGTTCCAGGCTTTGGTGAGCTATGGTCATGCCACTGTACTCCATCCTGGGCAACACAGCAAGGCCCTGTCTCAAAGAAAGAAAGAAAGAGAGGCAGCAGCAGGAGAAAAAAGGAGAGAGAGAGAGAGAAAGCAAAAAGAAGAAAGAAAGAGAAAGAAAGGAAGAAAGGAAGAAAGGAAGAAAGGAAGAAAGGAAGAAAGGAAGGAAGGAAGGAAAGAAGGAAGGAGGGAAGGAAGGAAGGAAGGAAGGAAGGAAAGAAGGAAGGAGAAAAGGTATTTCAGTTAAAAAAAAAAGTGATTCCATATAAAGAAAACTACTAGGTAAAACGTTGTATGAGGAATACCCCACTACACCTAAAACCATTGAGCTGCTACAAAGACTGGAGTTTGGAAACTCTGAACTAGCTGCTGCCTAAGCCTGCTTTCCCTTCTAGCATGCTATGACTTCACAGTCTGCTTATTTCTATTCTGAAAGATCTTTTGTAGTGTTTTATAGTATTTAATTACTTGTGGCTGGGAAATAGAGGAAAAGCTTAAAAGGAAAGGAAGAAATGCTATTTCATTAACCTCTAAAGCAGTATTTCTCAAACTTTAGCATGCATACAAATTACCTACCCAGTCTTCTTAAATGCAAATTCTGATTTAGCAGGTCTAGGGTGAGGCCCAAGGATTTGCATTTCTAGCAAGCTTCCAGGTAATGCTGATGCTGCTGGTCTAAGGACCACACTTTGATTTGATTAGGCAGGAACTAGAAGTATATATAGAAATATATATATATAGAGAGAAATATATATAGAAACATATGTGTGTGTGTGTGTGTATATATATACACACACATATATATAGCGTGAGCGAGAGCGAGACAGAGACAGAGACAGAGAGACAGCGAGAGAGGAGTGCGTGATGTGCTGATGTGCCAGGCTTTCGGATTAATGACAGCCCCATTTCACTGAAAGTAGCAAAAGAAATATGTTTCCCAAATCTCATGAGGCATTTACAAACAATATTTCTATCTACCTGGAAATTCTAGGACATTCAACTGAAACAAATCAGAACTAATAAGAGGACTCAGTTATACAGCCATCAGTAGAAAAAATAATCCACTTCCTATAAGCCAGTAAGAAGCCGTTAGAAAATATAACTACATGTGAGTATGGGGGAAGAAGGAGGAAGAAGGGGAGAGAAGTTTCACTGACAAGAGCAAACAAAATATAAAAAACCCAAGGCTTTGCTTAGTCAAAAAAAAAATGCAGGGACTATAGGAATAAAATAACAAAATTAAAATTTACAGTATAACTACATACAAAAGAGTGAAATTGGACTGTTACCTTACCACAAACAAAAATTAACTCAAAATGGATCAAAGACCAAAATGCAAGAACTAAAACTAAAATTCTTAGAAGAAAATATAGGGGAAAACTTAATGACACTGAATTTGGCAATGATCTCTTGTATATGATACGAAAAGCACAAGCAACAAAATTTAAAAATAGATAAATTGCACTTCATTGAAATTTAAAACTTCTGTGCACCAAAGGATTCATTCAAGAGTGAAAAAGCAACCACAAAATGAGAAAATAGTTACAAATCACATGTCTAATAAGAATATCATATATTCTGATATGATTTCCAGAGTATATAAACAACTTCTATAACCTAACAACCACAAAAACCTGATTAAAAATGGGCAAAGGACTTGAATAGACACTTCTCCAAAGAAGATATACAAGTGGACAATAAGCACATTTTTTTAAATGCTAAAATCACTAATCATTAGGGAAATGCAAATCAAAACCACAATGAAATATTGTCCATGAGGATGGCTACCATTAAAAACAAAAGAAAAAAAAAAAAAAAGAAAATAAGCATTGGCTAGGATGTAAAGAAATCGGAACCTCTATGCACTATTTGTGGGGGTGTAAAATGGTGCAGCCAATATGGAAAACAGTATGGCACCATTCCTCAAAAAATTAAGAACAGAATTACCATAAGATTCAGCATTTCACCTATGGGTCTATACCCCCCAAAAATCGAAAGCAGGGACTAGAAGAGATATTTGTATACCCATGTTCATAAGAACATTAGTCACAATAGCCAAAAGGTGGAACCAACCCAAGTAACCATTGATAGATGAATGGGTAAAAATATGGTATATACATAAAATGTGTATGTATATATGTATACACACACACATACACACACATACATATATAGTGCCTTTTTTTTTTTTTTTTTTTTTTTTTTTTTGAGACGGAGTCTCGCTCTGTCGCCCAGGCCGGAGTGCAGTGGCCGGATCTCAGCTCACTGCAAGCTCCGCCTCCCGGGTTCACGCCATTCTCCGGCCTCAGCCTCCCGAGTAGCTGGGACTACAGGCGCCCGCCATCTCGCCCGGCTATTTTTTGTATTTCTTAGTAGAGACGGGGTTTCACTGTGTTCGCCAGGATGGTCTCGATCTCCTGACCTCGTGATCCGCCCATCTCGGCCTCCCAAAGTGCTGGGATTACAGGCTTGAGCCACCGCGCCCGGCCTATAGTGCCTTTAAAAGGAAGGAAATTATGCCACATGTTACAACATGGATGAAACTTGAAAACACTATGCTAAGTGAAAGAAACCAGTCACACACAAGAAAAGTACTGTATGATTCCATTTCTATGAGGTACCTAGAGTAGTCAAATTCAGAGACCAGAAAATGGAATGGTGGATGCCGGGAGCTGTCGATAGAGGGAAAATAGGGAGTTCTTGCCTCGTGGGTACAGAGTTTCAGTTTGTGATGATGAAAAAGTTCTAGAGATGAATAATGGTGATGATTGCCCATCATTGTGAAGGTGCCTAAAGCCACCTAATTGTACACTTGACAGTGGTCAATATGATAACTTTTATTATATACATTTTACCACAATTTTTTAAGGAACATAGCTGAAGACTGTAATAAATAGATAGATAGATCCAGTGTTGGTAAAGTTACAAGGCATGTAATACTCTTATATTATCAGTGAGGGAGGAGTGGAAGAGAGATAAATCGGTACAAATTTCTGAAGGATAATGTGAAAATATAATTTTGCCTACCTTTCAACCTAGGAAGTTTATTATTGGGTAAATAAGATGTGCAAAGATTAGGCGAAAGAGCAATCCATAACAGTGCTATTCATAAGAACAAAAACATAAAAACTTCTTAAATGTCCAAAACTATGGGATTGGGTAAGTATGGCACATCAGCTATGAAATAGACTAAATGCATTCTATTAAAATGATATTTAGAAGAATATTAAATGATTTGGAAGTGAACACACAATTGAGTGGGTAGAAAAAGCAGGTTACCAAAAGTAGGTACAACATACATGTACAAAACAATGACTAGTAGTGTATACCAAAATATTAACAGTGAGTATGTAGGGAAGTGTATTCTAAGTTATTTTTCTTCCTTTTGCCTATCTATATTTCCTATCTTTTTTGGGTAAGGAGCTTTTATTACTTTGGGATCAAGAACTAAGTAACTTTTCGGCCAGGCGGGGTGGCTCACACCTGTAATTCTAGCACTTGGGGAGGCCAAGGCAGGCGGATCACTTGAAGTCAGGAGTTGTAAACCAGCCTGGCCAACATGATGAAACCCCGTCTCTACTAAAAATACAAAAAAATTAGCTGGGCATGGTGGCAGGTGCCTGTAATCTCAGCTACTTGGGAGATGAGCCAGGAGAATTGCTTGAACCAGGGAGGCAGAGGTTGCAGTGAGCCAAGATGGAGTCACTGCACTCCAGCCTCGGTGACAGAGCAAGACTCTGTCTCTAACAACAACAACAAAAAAAAAATAAGTAACTTTTAAAAATAATTTTTTACAACCTTGGATAAATCTTGGGGCAAAAGGCTCTAATCATTCATTGGTCCATAATGAGAGACATCCATTTGAAATTATTTAAAATGTTTAAGCAGTGAGAAAACTTAGAGAGGAAACTCTAAGAGGCTCTTCCTCTTTTTAAAATTAAGAAACAACGTATACAGACTTATAAGTACACTGAAAAATGCGGCTATATTATTTCAGATTCAGTTTGGCTGGCAGTAACAGTAGTTTGGACACACAGGTTTTTATTTACTTAAGCAAAATTTCTAGAGTTCTGCAGCTAGGGCTGAAGCGGTGTCCCACGGTATCTCAAGGAGCAGATTTTTGTCTTGTTGCTTTACTATCCTCAGCATTTAGCATTTATCTCATGATCTAGCACAGCTGTTGGAGCTCCAGCCATCACATCTGAGAACTGGAAGCAGAAAGAGAGAATTCCCACCCTCTCCCTTTAAGGACACTTCTTGGAAGCTACTCACAACATATCTGCTTACACGCTAATAACCAGAACTCTGTCACCTAATTGAACAGGAATGGAAAGGAGGTCAGAGAACACAGTCTTTACTGCACGTGATCTGTGCTCATCTAAAAATCAGAGTTTGGTTACTAAGGCAGAAAAGATCTCAGGGTAGAGCTTTCTGTCTCTGCAACTGCCTCACTACCTACAGGACTGGCAGGAGATTGGAATAGTGTCTCTCCTACACTACACTCGCCCAGCAGAGAAAGGTACATCAGAACTCTCACCCATTCTGACTGTGGAGAGTGGGAAAATCACCACGCTCTTCAACATGGAATTTACTTAAACATTCTATTTGCTAAAGTTTTAAATTAGAATATATTTATACAATGTTACAATGAAAGAGACGCAAACAACAAGACAATTCAACTAAAAAAAAAACTAGAGGATCCCTTCTCCATAAATATCCAGTACAAGCTTTTATAACCTCGTCTGATAATCACTTTTTACATGATTATGTTCTTTAAGATGTATGCACAGAATTATAATCACTGTGCAATGCTGTTATATTTTTTCACCTAGTGTTATTTAAAATATGCTCTCTGCTCTCTCATATGTCCATAGTGTCAATGTACCTACCATTTTCATGCCAAGATATTGAATCAATGTAGCAATTGCACCTCTGTTACCAATTAGAGGACATTTTCATGACTTCCAGTTGGTTTTGTGTTTGTTGTTGTTTTGTCACACAAATAGAATAGCTATAAACGTCTTAGTGCAAATAAGCATTTCTTTCTTCTAAGAACTTCTTTAGAATAAATTGTCAAACATGGGATTACCAGAGCAAGGACTAAGGCCAATTTGGTGGCTCCTATGTGAATATATTCTCTCCAGGAAATTCTCTAATCATCAAGGTATCCGCATTTTTCAGTGGTGCTATTTTGTCTTCAGCCCTGCCAAATATACATTTCTACCACATTTAATGGTTTCTAATTTACTGGAGATATAGTAATATTAACTAACTCACTTGAGTCAGAGTATATTTAAATGTTTCTTAAGCTGAACATCATTGATGTTTGTTTACTATTTATGTTTTTAATCCCTTCAAGTCATATATCCATTCCTATTTTGCAATCTGACTACAATTAGCAACTGCTGTTGTAAGCTTACACCAGTTCCTCTTATCTTCTGAACCCCAAAATGTATATCTTATCATTTTTACTATGAATGATTTTCCTTTCTGTTGCTTTTCTTCCCCCCGTTCCCTACTTAGGGCTGCTCAAATGACAGTGAAACGTTTAAAAAGCAACATTTGTTAGAAGGCATAATGATGCACATTTCTGCTCAACTAGGAGTACATTTTCTGCTGGGGCCAAGGTCTGGGAGGTATGTTTCCTATTAGAAGAAGCAGGATCCCAGGTTCTCTCTGCTGCCCACAGAAATGGCAGGACTTGGAATGCAGGAGCAGCGCAGTGGGTACTCAAGACAAAAGACAAGTAAAGGAAGGAAGATACTGTGCCCAGGCCATGCTAAGGGCCTACTGGCAGGCATTTTGCAGACCATACAGGTGGACTCCTAGTTTTCCATGGGATGCATTCCTGAAAAAGCATTTTCATTTGAATGTCTGAAAATCATACACTAGGATACATGTTATGGATTCATGGATTGGAGGAAGGCTGGTTTATACCCAAAGAGAAAAAACATTGTGAGTCCCTAATTATTGGGTCCTTAGATACTGCTTGTCTCAAGCCTGAGCCACTCAGTGAACAGAAGAGAGAATATTGAGCCCAACAGCTCCTCCTCCTTTGTATTAGGTTGGTGCAAAAATAACTGTGGTTTTTGCCATTAAAAGTAACAGCCAAAACCACAATTACTTTTGCACCAACCTAATACCCCTTCTCTGATCCATTTACAGAGCCCCTGCAGAAGGTCATGATGCCCTCAGTCTTTACACTTGAACTATGGGACACTCTAGTTACCTGGAGCAGAGGTGGCGCTGTTTTCTAGCATGGAGACAGACACAACCCAAACAAACATACAAAAGGTAAAATCTGAAAAAGCAAATAAATAAGCATGATAATTGCCAACTTATGCAATAAAGGATATAGACAAGGTGATGTCAGAAAGAGTAATTTGGAGGTTGTGCTATTTAAGGTAAGATCATCAGGGAGGCCCTCCCTGAGAAGGGGACATTTGAGCTGAGATGCAAAGGATGGTAGACACATAAAGAGCAGAGAAGGGTATGCCAGGAAGAGGGAACAACCCAGTGGAGAGCTGGGGCCTTCACAAACTGAAAGGCAGGAGGGCAGGAGGGCAGAGGTGCAAGCAGGGGCCAACTCCTGGATGGGTTTAGAGACCCTGGTAAAGCCTTTGAGTTTCATTCTACAGGTTAAAAAACAGACGTTATAGAAATATGATTGGACAAAGCAGGATTTAAAACGCTGTTTAAACAATGCTATTTTCTGTTGTGTCTGCTGTATTCTATATTACATTGCATTTAACTGTACAGCTATTTTAAATATATAGTTTGTATCATTGATCCCACTTTGTTACGGGTAATTTATTCTATTATCTTAATAGACAAAAATGGTATATTTTCATTAAAGTTGTAGAAGTATATTATCTTGTTTTCTTAAAGGTATTTTATGAATATTTTCTATTTAGCTCATATTAAACTCATGTACACATTACTTTTGCTGACAAGCCCAGTGTTTAGGCACCAGCTTATCTTCCCAGTGTGTGCCAAGATGGTAATTTTTCTTGATCTGATTCTCATATTCAGACTAGGACTTGATCATCTTCGTAGTACAATCTTGTCTTCTTTACTGGAACTAAAAAATGCTGAGAATAACCCAATGGTTCTTCAGTAGATGGCTCCTCCTGTTAATTTATTCATTTATTGGTTCATTTTTCCCAGTCATTAACTCGGTATCTATTTCTTTAGTATCTTATGAGCCAGCTACTGTATTATCACTGGGGACATAAAGATGGATAAGATAGTTTTTGCCCTCCAGGAGCTCACATCCTGGTAGAGGAGACAGACACTAAACCAATAACAATGATACAGTGTGATATGCTGTATGATTACATGTGCAAATGCAAGGGTAACACAAAGTGGGGGCATAGTTAATTTTCCTTGGGGTAACTGGTACAAACTTCAGAGTCTGGCATTTGTCTTGAGTCTTAAAGATCTGAGCAAGATTTACTGGACAAAGATGAGGAGAAGGTCATCACGGAAGGAGGAAAAAATGTGAGCAAAGAGGGAACTTTTTTATATTTTAATATTTTCATCAAAATAATGCATGCACATGGTTTTAAAATGTAATTTTCAGGCCGGGCGCGGTGGCTCAAGCCTGTAATCCCAGCACTTTGGGAGGCCGAGACGGGCGGATCACGAGGTCAGGAGATCGAGACCATCCTGGCTAACACGGTGAAACCCCGTCTCTACTAAAAAATAAAAAAAAAAAATTAGCCGGGCGAGGTGGCGGGCGCCTGTAGTCCCAGCTACTCGGGAGGCTGAGGCAGGAGAATGGCAGGAACCCGGGAGGCGGAGCTTGCAGTGAGCTGAGATCCGGCCACTGCACTCCAGCCCAGGCGACAGAGCGAGACTCCGTCTCAAAAAAAAAAAAAATAAAATAAAAAAAAATAAAATGTAATTTTCAAGAAGAGAAAATAATAAGGAGACACCTCTATCCCACACCTGCATTCCTACTCTACTCCAAGGGGCAACCATTCTTTTTCCTTTTTAAAAAAATATTTTTTCATTTTAGAATAGTTTTAGATTTGCAAAAACATGTAAAGATAGTACAGAGATTTTCTGTATATGCCACACCCAGTTTCCCTTATAAATTAAATTAATATTAATATCTTAATAGCACATTTACCATAATGAATGAACCAATACTGATACAGTATTAATCCAAGCCCATCCTTTACCCACATTTCCTAACTTCTTATCTAATGTGTTTTTTCTGTTCCATCCAGGATCCTATAGGAAATTTAATCATCATGTCTCCTTAGGCCCCTCTCAACTGTGGCAGTTTCTCAGACTTCGTTGTTTTTGCTCTTTCTCTTTCATGTGGGGAGAGTGTGGTGAGCAAAATAATGGCTCTCAGAGATGTCCTTGCCTTAATATACAGAATCTGCGAATATGTTGTTTTATGGAAAAGGGGAATTAAGATTCCAGAAGGAATTCAGGTTGTTAATTAGTTGACTTTAAGATGGGGAGAGTAGCCTGGACTATCCAGGTGGACTCAAGGTGATCGTAAGGGTTCTTAGGGAAAACGGGAGGCAGAAAGGACCAGAGAGAGGTCCGCAGGAGTAGGACTTTGCCGACTTTGCTGGCTTTGAAGATGGAGGAAGGGGACCACGAGCCAAGGAGAGCTGGAAAAAGGCAAAGAAATGAATTCCCCCTTACAGTCTCCAGAAAGGATCACAGCCTTGCTAAGGCCTTGATGTTCACCCAGTGATGTCTGTGTTAGACTTCTGATCTATGGAACTGAGAGGTGATACATTTATCTTGTTTTAAGCCTCTTAGTTTGTGGTAATTTGTCATAGTGGCAATAGAACACGAATGCAGGCTTCCTTCACATAGTCCGTTCCATGTTGACTTCACTTTGACTGGTTAGGAAATCATCATCCTGTTGGAGGACTGCAAAATGCTAGTATACCTCATATATCTTTTCCTAGGAACCGCTCAGTTTCTCCAGCAAAGAATCCTCCTGTCCTGTCTAAAAGGCAACCTGCATCCTAGAAGCAAAGAGAGGGAAAAGCACTGAGGAGTATGGCCATGCCATAGGCTGAGTTGCAATTAATTCTCTCACTCGCAGCCCTATGACTAATTCTGGGCCAGGCTGTGCATATTGTCTCCAAACCCTGAGCCTCTTCTCTCCCATCCTCCAAAGAATAATCAGCCTCCTGCCTGGTGGGTGATTACACAGCTGCTAGGGTTCTATGCCTGAGCCATAAGTGAGGTACACAGACTGTTCCTCATGTTAACATATTCTTCAATTTATTCCCACCCTCTCTGCTGTACTGGATTCCCCAGTTTCTGAGCTTCTCCAGGAGTCTACAGGGCTAACTTACTCTCTCCTTCTTGGTACCATCCTCTCGCTTGTCCTTTAAGATATGGTATCCTCAGTCTGGTTATATCAGACACTTTTCCTACATCCCTTTCCTGTCTTTTGAAATATGATTGAAATATTTCATCAATTAATGTCTTCTCTCCTATTCTCTTTGTACTTGCAAGCTTAAGCCTCTTTTATCTTTTCAAATATTTTAGCAGGATCTCTGAAAGGAGAGGCTACAAACTTCTGTGTCTATTCTTCTATCTTTAAATTCAACAAGAGGCAGAACATTTTCATGGTTAAGTTAGGCCTGTGTTTAAATTCTGCCTCTGTCACATACTTTCTCTAAGACTTAGCAATTTGCTAACCTCTGGAAACCTTGACCTCCTTTCTGTAAAATGAGAACCTACCTCATCGGGTTGTTGTGAGGATCAAATAAAATATGTATGGTTGGCACATGCTTGGCATTCAGCAATTCCTTAATAAATGTCAGTAATCACCATCATGCAGATAATAAAGGATTTGCACATGGCTGAAAAGGGAACTTGGGGACATGAGGCCCCCCAAAAATTCAAATTGGTGTTTGAATGGCTGACGTGGCAATAACTTAAGAAGAATCTGGGCCGGGCGCGGTGGCTCAAGCCTGTAATCCTAGCACTTTGGGAGGCCGAGACGGGCGGATCACAAGGTCAGGAGATCGAGACCATCCTGGCTAACACAGTGAAACCCTGTCTCTACTAAAAAGTACAAAAAACTAGCCGGGCGAGGTGGCGAGCGCCTGTAGTCCCAGCTACTCGGGAGGCTGAGCCAGGAGAATGGCGTAAACCTGGGAGGCGGAGCTTGCAGTGAGCAGAGATCCGGCCACTGCACTCCAGCCTGGGTGACAGAGCGAGACTCCGTCTCAAAAAAAAAAAAAAAGAATCTGTTGGCCAGGAGCAATGGCTCATGTCTGTAATCCCAGCACTTTGGGAGGCATAGGTGGGAGGATCACTTGAGCCCGGGAGTTCAAGAAGAGCCTAGGAAACATAGCAAAACCCCATCTCTATAAAAAATAAAAATAACGAAAATTAGCCAGGTATGGTGGCACACACCTATAGTCCCAGCTACATGGGAGGCTGAGATAGGAGGATTGATTGAGTCAAGGAGGTCATGTCACTGAACTCCAGCCTGGGTGACAGAACAAGACACTTTCTCAAAAAAAAAAAAAAAAAAAGAATGTGCATCAGAGTTCCAAGCTGAAGAATCCAGAAATAGCCAACCCGGAGATTCATTTCTTATCTATGAGGAATAGCCGAACCCTTGGCTCATCCCATGGAATGCGGGCCAGACAGAGGATTGAGGCCTTTTGTCTCAGGTTAAACGAAGGTTGCCAGATGGAGGTTGCTAGGGGAATGGTGCTAAGTGAAAACACGCTATAAACTGTATGTTTTTTACAAGTAGTTGTGGTTCTTCCATCCTCCCCGCTGCCACCAGACTGCCCAATACGTAAGTTCCCTCAAGGAACCCCGTGTCTCCTTTGCTGACTCTGGGTCTCTTCTTCAGCCTCTTGAACATGGTGTCATCCCTAACAAAGTCAAAAGGGGTCCAGCACAACAGTGTTATAATGAGATAAACCATGGCAGTGACAGGTGGCTCAGAGAAGACAGGAGGCAGGGAAGTCAGTTATGAGGCTACTTCAGTGGTCCAAGAAAGGCATGAAGCTATGCACCCCCAAAATGGCAGTGTTTGTAGAAAGGATAGGATGAAATAAAGCTAGGCTTAGACAAACTTCTCGACCCTAGATGCAGGCTATAACCCCCTGGGGAGTTTTTAAAAAAAATACTAATGCCCAGATCCCGCATTGAGACCACTGAATCGGAATACCTGGAGGTGAGACCCAGGCATCGGTGTTTTTAAAGGCTTGCAGATTTTTATGTGCATCTGTGCTTAAAAACCACTGGTTTAGATGGTAAAAGTCACAGGACTGGTCAAGTGATTGTCTGAGGGAGGAAAAGTGCAGAATAACAAAGTTTCTGGTTTAAATGATTAGGTGGGTGGAGCTTCAGTTTCAGGAATATGGTTAGGAGATAATCTACACCACCTCAAGCAACTTTTCATCCAACTTCTTATGCATAAGAGGACAGAAGTTGGGATGGCTAATTAAACTGATAATAAAGTTTATTTCTAATTAACACACTACCTGTCCCCCACCTGTTCTGCCTCTAGGGAAAGTCAAATGTTGGAACGCTGTTTCTCCCTAGTGCATTCACAGCTGTCACCAGGTTGCAATCAGAGCTTTAAAAGGGTCCCAGGGAAGCAGGCACTGTGGGTCCACGTGGGAGGTGGAGGGAAGGGGAGGTTACAGGTCATTCTCCTTGACAGGAGCCCAAACCTGAGCTGGCAGTGGCCACAGTAGTTTTATTTATTTAGGATTTACAACCTGCTTACTTTCAAAAGGATTTGAGGTAGCTTATCAGATTAAGCTAAAGCACCCAATTAGGAAATCAAAACAGAGATCACCAAAGGGCCTGGAAGAATTAGATGCTTCCAGGCATCTGAGAAGAGCTGTTCTCTGTAACTGGGCCCTGATGCAGGCTTTGGGCTCTCCAGAGGACTCTGTGGGTGGGTTGTTGGGTTTTTAGGTTTGACTCTAAAAAAAGCACACCCTTTTCCAGGAGAGACCAGCTCTTTTTGTGAAACCAAACTTGAAGAGGTTTTAAGAAGGAGCTAAGTAAATGGCCCAAGGACTTGAAGTCTTAGCAGGTATAAAGCTCACAGCATGTCACTGGGAATCAGAGGCCTGGGCTCTGTACAAGCAAGTCATTTAGGTTTCTTCATCCATGAAAAGATGGGACTGAACAGATACATTTTCATCTCTGATTGCAGGTTTGGTGGTGCACGCCTGTAGTCCCACCTACTCGGGAGGCTGAGGTGGGAGGATCACCTGAACCTGGAATGTCGGGGCTGCAGTGAGCCAAGATCACATTCATTTCTGATTAATCATTAATCATTCTGATTAATCATTTAATCATTCATTTCTGATTAAATTAGAAAGGAAGAATAGAATTTTACCTTTACTAGAATTTAGAGTGAATACATCTGTAAAATTCTCTCACATATTAATCTGCTGAGCTCTTAGTATGTGCTGGAGGAGTTTATTCATCATTGAATCTTTAGCAAGAATCTACATGCCAAAATTTATTCTTGTTGGTAAAGTGAGAACCAAACAATTTAGATATCAGATATGGGAAAGACAAACTGTTATAGTCTCAGTCAGACCCCAGGCTAGCCCACCTCAACTAGATAGGGCTCAATAAGGATTCCTGCAGGCAGAGCCAGTATTTTATTTAAAAGAGAGCATTGGCGGGGCGTGGTGGCTCACGCCTGTAATCCCAGCACTTTGGGAGGCCGAGGTGGGCGGATCACCTGAGGTCAGGAGTTTGAGACCAGCCTGACCAACAATGGAGAAACTCCATCTCTACTAAAAATACACAGTTAGCCAGGCGTGGGGTGCATGCCTGTAATCCCAACCACTCGGGAGGCTGAGACAGGAGAGTCGCTTGAACCCAGGAGGCAGAGGTTGCAGGGAGCAGAGATCGTGCCATTGCACTCCAGCCTGGGCAACAAGAGTGAAACTCTGTCTCAAAGAAGTAAAATAAAAGAGAGCATTGACTCTTCATAAGAATCTGTAATGTGGAAAAGGAATGAACGTTTACTTAGTTCCAAGTCCTACTCTGGAGTCCAAGGACGCTGGGTAACTCCAGCTAACTTCACAGGTGCCATACATACTTTATCTAATACTTACAAGAGTGATTTTAAACCAGGATACATTTCCCCATTTTACATTTGAGGAAACTGAAGTTAAATAATCTGCCCAATGTTATACAGATTGGACTCAAACACAGATTTGTGTCTTTCCCAAGTCGATAACCTTTCCCTTTTAATTGTCAATGCACTTAATTGAGTCTTTGAAGTGCTATTCCTTTCTGCAGGAAAACGATTATTTTCTGTACATCTCTTCGTTAAAACTAAGAGTATGGCCAAAAGATTTTGACATGGCAACCAATAATATCTGCTATGGTGTATAATTCTTTTCAATGTTTTTAAAGGTCTTCAAGTCTATTTGTTTTTGTTATTCTCCTAAGTCACAAGTCTATGAATTAGTTTGGGGCTGGTGGAGTTAATCTCCCTTGACCTTACAGAAAAATTGAGGCCCCCGGAAGTTAAATGACTTGCATAAGGGAGTCAGCTGATAGACAGGCCAAAAGCAAAACTGCTCTGCTCCAAACCCAGTGGTCTTCCACTGCAAAATATTTCCTCAAGCCTCATTTTGACATGAAAGATTTGTCCCGAAAAGGGGGCTATATCATGTGTTCAAGAAACTTTTTCACCTAAATCTATATCATTGAATATCAAAATAATAAAGAGGATTATCTAGTAACAAAAAAAAAGGGGGGGTGCTGGGGTAGGAATTGGCCCCTCACTGCTGAGAAAATGCTCAGGAAAAGTAGTGCAAGAGGTCAGATGAAGGTATTTAAGCAGCCCAGTTTCCAAGGCCAAGTCCAGCTAAGTCTACTGGTGAAGACTAAGTCCTTTTCCCTTGCTGATAGGTGGGCCAGGATTGGGGGTCATGGGTATGGGTTAGGGAGAGTAGTGGTTCTCTATACCAGGAAAGGCATTGACCTCTGGTTTATAATCTACAGAGCCTCCATCTCCCTCCAAATGGTAGAAAGATCACTTTTCATACTTGATTTCCATTTCCAGAAAAGGAACTTCTATTTTAGGTATTCAGTTATATTCAGCAAGTAGTATTTATATTGAATACCGAGGTCACCACTGTGCTACTGTTAGAGAGAATTGCTATTATTATTATCCAAATGCAATATTATGAAAGTATAGTGTGCTACTATTAAATTCAATATTAGGGAAAGTACACTGGGCTAGCATGGCATTAGGAGTTTATATTCTAACTCAAGAAAACAGGCCAAGAGGACAAATTTCGGGACCCAGGAAAGGACCCAGATGAACTCTTTGGCAGCTTCAAAACCTCTAGTGAAAATAAACAAAATTATTCAATGAATGCTTTACAAAATCAAATGACTTGAAATTCTTCATATCTAGGAATATCTGAATTAAATCTAAAATGGTAAAGGAGACCAAGCACAGTGGCTCAAGCCTGTATAATCCCAGCACTTTGGCAGGCTGAAGTGGGCTTGAACCCAGGACTTCAAGACCAGCCTGGCGAAAACCTGTGTCTACAAAAAAAAAAAAAAAAAAAAATTAGCTGGGTGTGGTGGTGCACACCGGTGGTCCCACCTACTCGGGAGGCTGAGGTGGGAGGATCACCTGAGCCTGGAATGTCGGGGCTGCAGTGAGCCAAGATCACATCATTGCACTCCAGCCTGGGTGACAGAGTGAGACTTTGTCTCAAAACATAAATAAAATAAAATGGCAAAGGAGACTAAGATAAATCTTTCTGAGAGACAAAAGGGATTCTTGAGTTTACATTTAATTCCCAATGTGACAGCATCTTCCTATAAACCAAGGAGTTGCTACCAATGTGACCGCATCTTCCTATAAACCAAGGAGTTACTACTCTAAGTAACTCTTTGGAGTAGTCTTATAAATACCAGTAAGGAATTTAAGAGACGTTTTACTCTTTGGGAGTATCTAATTCACCTTGAATATAGGTTCTCATAATGCGTAAAAGAATATTTTCCTCCACTGTTGCACACTAGATTCATGTATCATAGTGAAGGTTGAGTGACCCGGTAAAATTACAAAGGATAAGCAAGCTGCTCATCTTTTCAAGGCTTTTTAGCATGGACTGTATTTAGATACACGTTTTTAATGATAGTTTTTCCATTCCAAAAACTGGGTACGTAAATAAGCAGTGCTGAAAATGCATGGCGGCACAACAAAACTCCACATGATGTTTGCAGTTTAGCTTTCATCACTTTGTCTTAGTATTTCTCTTAACTCTTCATGGCTTATGCCCTGGTAGTTTCAGACTCCAACTGGGACCAGTGCTTTCTTTCTTTTCCAGATTTCACCATTCCAAGGGAAGAAAACCTCAGACCTTGATTTCTTGGCATAATTCCCTTTAGCACAGCTCAAAGCCCAGTTCACTTTATAAAAAATGTAAACTTTTTTTTTTAATTTCACTTGAAATTTAGATGAAAAAAATAAAATTTTAACCTTAAGTTGTGCACAACAGAAATAATACAGAATTATAAGTCAGAGGATCTGAGTCTGGTCCTGGCGCTGCAGCTAGAAGCAGTTGTTAACTTAGACAATTCAATTAGTCCTTCCAATGCTCATGCTTGTATCTGTAAAATGATGGTCCCAAACGCACTCTATAATGGACACCCACCTGACCATTAACTATTTGGGTGAGTACTATGTGCCAGATCCTCTGCTAGGTGCTGGGAAATCACAGAGATGATAATGGCATGAACCACACCAACAAGGAAGCTTAATTCCTAGTATCCACCGGTTGCTGATTGATATTAAGCTCTGCTGAGACAGGTGACAATGCTGCCAGATCAACCTGGTGACTATTTTTTTTTTTTAACCACAAAAGCCATATTTTAAGAGGAAATGTTAACCTATTTTTCCCAACCCCAAATAAGAATAGGGCCATAATGTTAGGCCTATTATTATGACGTACATGTCATATGCAAAGAACCTGGGTCAGATTAAGGGAAAGGCGATCTCAGAATGAATTCCAATCATCTGCTTCACTTCCCGAAAAGCTCTCTTTGCTAAATATTCGGGGCAGCATTTCCCTAAACGTGCTTCATAGTGCACTCGCTCCTCAGAACATCAGTGTTCTGTGGAAGAAGGTTCTAGCACGATAGAAGTTGGAGGAATTCTGGGCAGGAAAGTTAAACAAGTTTCCTTAGAGCAGGTGTTCTTGGTGCCTCTAATGTCTAAAGTGGCTCTGACAGAGCAAGGAAACATGTTTTGAAGTGTTAACAAAACTTATTTGACCATAGAACCTGTTTGTTGTTTTACAGAACATTCCATGGGACCAGTCCTCTATGAAATGCCATTAGGACTTTCTGAAAATGATTATTTATTTTAAAATGTATGTCTTTCACACAAAAACCTGTGTATGAATATTCATAGCACCTTCTTCATAAAAGTCCAAAAGTAGAAACAATCCAAATGTTTATCCACTGATGAATGAATACTAAAGATGTGGTATAACAATTACAGTGAAATGTTTTTCAGCTGTAAAAAGGAATGAAGTACTGGTATAACATGAATGAACCTTGAAAACATGGTAAGTGGAAAGATGCCAGACACAAAAGGCCACATATTGTATGATTCTCTTGATATGAAATGTCCAGAGTAAGCAACATAAAGTAAAGGAGTGCTTGCTAGGGACTGGAGTGGGGATGAATATGAAATGACAGCTAAAGGAGATGGGTTTTCTTTGGGTGAGGGGTGATGAAATTGTTTCAAAATTATATTGTGATGATGATCATACAGTTCCAAATATGCTAAAAATCATCGATGTGTACACTTTAAATAGGAAATTGTTATGTGAATTATATCTCAATAAAGCTGTTAACAAATATATGTCTTTGTGAAAAAAAGGACTAACTAAAAGGGTTCAGGCCTATGTTTTTGTGGGTTATCCACTTATAGTTAAGATTTATCTTCCTAGTGGTGTGCATGCTATAATGGAAGGAGCTGACCTGGTTTACAACCCAGTTGTACCATTTAACAATTAAGTGACCATGGAAAACTCCTAACCTCATCCAAAACTAGGAGTAACAACAGGACCATTGTGAGGATTATGAACTCATGTATAGAAGTCCTTTTGAAAAGTGTAAACATTTAGGGCCAGGCACGGTGGCCCACGCCTGTATCCCAGCACTTTGGGAGGTCAAGGCAGGCGGGCCACGAGGTCAGGAGTTTGAGACCAGCCTAGCCAACATGATGAAACCCCATCTCTACTAAAAATACAAAATTAGTTGGTTGTGGTGGAGGGCAGCTGTAATCCCAGCTACTTGGGAGGTTGAGGCAGGAGAATCACTTGAACCCGGGAGGCGGAGTTTGCAGTGAGCTGAGATTGCACCATTGCACTCCAGCCTGGGTGACAGGCTAAGACTCCATCACAAAAAAAAAAAAAAAAGAGAAGAAAAGAAAAGAAAAATGTAAACATTTAATAAATGCTAATTATTATTTTACTGCAAATAGTTCATAGAGTGCCTTGGTGCACTGTGAGATCATTCAGCAAGACTGTTTTCTCCTTTGAGATAACAGAACTCCTTCATCACTGGGCTGTTAGGAGAATTAAGTGGGTTAGTAATACATGTAACACTGTTAAAATATGCCTGACACCTAACATTCAATATTTATCACTTAATTTCTTATTTTTCTTGCCAAGATTGCTTAATAGTCTCTATACACTGTGCTTTTTTTTCTTATTTCATTCTTCTCACATCTCCATCTTCTTTTTGACCATATCCAATATAACTCCTCCCTTTCTTTTTAGTATCTCTTAGTTATTTATAAATCAAAATATCCTTGTTTTCCTGCCTTTCTTCTAGGCTGTGTATGTCAAATTATTATTATCTGGGTGAAAAAATAATCTGTACACCAGACCCCATGACACGCAATTTACCTATGTAACAAACCTGCACATATATCCTTGAACCTAAAATAAAAGTTAAGGCCAGATGCGGGGTCTCACACCTGTAATCCTAGCACTTTGGGAGGCCTAGGTGGGTGGATCACCTAAGGTCAGGAGTTTGAGACCAGCCTGGCCAACATGGTGAAACCCCATCTCTATTTAAAAAAAAAAAAAAAAAAAAAAAATTAGCCAGGTGTAATGGCTCATGCCTGTAATCCCAGCTACCTGGGAGGCTGAGGCAGGAGAATCGTTGGAACCCGGGAGGCAGAGGACGCAGTGAGCCAAGATGGCGCCACTGTGCTCCAGCCTGGGTGACAGAGTGAGACTCTGTCTCAAAAATAAATAAATAAATAAACATATAAAAGTTAAAATAAAAAAATAAGTTGATGATCCTAAAATAAATGAAGAGATTATAGTCACCATTCATGAGGTAATTCGTTCAATAAACACTTATGGAGTACCTGTAGTATACAGAAGCATAACTCATGCAATGAGTGGATACGTTACAAGTGGATACTTGTAACATGAGAGGATACGTTACAAGAGAATGCCTCACCCACACTGGTAGTTCAGCAAAAGCTTTCTGGTCAACATGACACTGAGCTAGGTCTTAAAGAAAATGCAGGTATTAGGCAATTGAAAGGAGGAAGAACATTCCAGGAAAATGGAACAGCTTATGCAAAGGTACAAGGCTCGAGAACAGCCAACATGCCCCAGGAACCCATTATATTTATAAACGCACAGTACAAACAACATGGCTGGTATGGATGTTTGTGAAGGACAGAGCACAATCTGCTAAGAGTACCTAATATATTTCTTAATGCGTCATGTTGAGAAATTTGGATGTTGTCCCGCAAGCAACAGGGAATAGAGATTTTTAAAAGAACAAGTGACATAATCACATTTGCGTTTTAGAAATATTTGGGAATATGGAAAAGAAGTAAGAGGACAGGTGTAGAGGCAGGAAAATCATTTGGGCAAAAAATAAGGACCTTCCTGCCTCTACGCTTGTCTTCTTATTTCTTTTCCATATCCCCAAATATTTCTAAAATAGGTTGGTGACCTAGGGGAGACCATCCTTTTGAAGGGACTTAGCTGTGAAGGAAAGGAGAGAGGGCAGTAGCTAGAGTGGTTTTCTTTCTTTCTTTGTTTTAGGATGAAAATGGCATAAATAAGTCTGATGAGAAGGAAGAACTAATGGAATGCAAAAGGCTGAAGGGATATAAAAGAAAGGAGATAATTAATGAAATGAGTTTTACAAAAATATTCCTAATTAGAGTCCTTTAAATGGGATACTCCTCATGGGTCCATAAATTATTATATAATTTTACAAAAGAAATAGATTCCCTCTAAGCAGCACTTCAACTGTTGAAATCAAGAAATACTTGTGGTGTTGCTCTATCATCTATGAGAAATATCCATCTATCCATTAAAGTGTCTTTATTTAATTGTAAAATGAGACTATGCCCGTTAATTCTGTTTGTCTTCTCTCCTTCTCTCCCTCTTCTCTCCCATTCCTTCTCCTAAACCATCACTTTTATTCAGAGCTCCACATGGAAGGGGATACATCTATTACAAGCCTTTGTTCATTCTAACCCATGTGCTTTTTAGTTTTCAACATGCAGAAATTGAAATAGAAAGAAGAAATCCCACCGAAACCATTCCTGTAGTCCTGTGAACTGGGTGAAACAATGGAATTCTGGAATGCAAGGCCGGAAGCTCCTCTTTCCTGAAGGAAAGCCATACTGCTAATCAAAAGAAAATTAGGAAAAACCAGGAACAGAAAAAGAAAGAAGAAGAAATTCAATAAAATGCATTCAGGTTTGTAGCACTGTGTTCAAATTCAAATTCTCCTGCTTCTAAGCAGCCACCATCATATTGTCCATCTTTCTATCTGAATGAACATATCTGGCATTTGAGTCTTAGAATAGGGGAAAGGAAACTCTAGAAAAAAAAATTCCTTTACTCCTTTCTGTTTACTTCGTTTTATCTTTACATTAAGTGGCAAAGTAGTTCATTTTAAAAATTAGAACACTAAATAGCTTAAAAGCTGAATGGCTAGTTTTTAAAAATAAAAATTATATACACAGATTGTATTAAAAGCTCTAACAGAACAGAGGGTATTAAGCAAAAGATAAAATTCCCTCCAGCCTGTCATTGCCCTAGGACCCCTCCCCAGAGGTAATCATTGAGAGTAGTTAATTGGGTATCTTGCCAGAAATTCCCTAAGCATGCGTGAGCAAAAATATGATTACATTTCATTTGAAAGGAAGACGATGGCAGTTATGATCACTTGGTCCCTATGCTGCCACAGTCCTGGGCTTCTGTTTCTAAATCTTTTGAGTAAGTAGGTCTTTTTTTTCCCCAATAGAATTAACTAAAATGGGCATACCAACTGCACATTGCAGTCTTGATTTGGTAGTGATAAAGTCCAAAGCAGGTGTTAGAAGTGCTAAGAGGGAACTTCAACCCTCTGATCCTCTTCTTTCTCCTCCAAAAGGGAAAAGCAGCTTTGAAAAGCGCAGCCCCTGCCGAGGTCCATCTCTGACCGCCTCCGAGCTTCTCTCTAGAAGCTCTATCCTTTTCCCGGCTGGAGCCCCTCCTCCTCGGATGGGGCAGGCATCCTGCTGCTACTGGCTGAGCCTTAATGAGTATCCAGTTAAATAGAAAGCCGAAATCCTCTTTTCTGAAGACAAGAGAGGATAGACTTGAGGTAGAAAACATCATGAACTAGAAAGTAAATGAGGAGGAATCAGAGTTTGACTTAAAATAATAAGAAGACTTTTTAAAAATTCTGGCAATGATCTGCTGTTTCCCCACGTATCAATTTTCACGGATCCGCAGTCTGAGAGAGCTCTCTTTCATCATATTACATAGCTACAATACTGCTTTAAATGTGCAAATCTATGCCTTTGGTTGCTTCTGTTGACAAAAGATAACCCTCCTACTGTTTCAGCTTCAGCCTTTCCAGTCCTCAGCGACCTGAGCAAGTAAATGAGCAAAAGGGGAACACAGACTCCTACTTTTTGGCATCGACCCAATTTTCCAATCTTCAAAATTCTCAGCCAGTTTCCCTCTCCTCATCACTGCATTGTGCTACTTGAAAGACACAGTGAAAATAGCTATGGGAACACAAGGAAAGAAAGAACACACACCATGGGGTTAGCAAAGAGGAAACCCTCTTAATAGATTCAAAAGAATAAATCCTGGAGCAATGCTGAGTCTTAAAAGATTTACCAGAAATGTAGGCAGAACTCCAAGACTATGAGGCTGGAAAAAATTAAGATATTGGGCACTGTAAGATAGAAAATAAGGAGAGGAGAAATTCCCAATGAATTAATAATCAAATTCATATATGGCTTCTCATTAATGAGAATCCTACCAAGAATCCCAAGACTGAACCTGGTTACTCTGCTAGTTGTAGTAAATATGATGTAGTGCTTATTAAAGCCATCTGTAAAACCTTATTTCTGAAGTAATTTCATGCAATCGGGGCCTTTCAGGTAGCCAAATCCTGCACAAAGTCAGAACTTTCTAGTAGTTTTTAAAAATCAAATATTTTCTACAGTAGTATTGCCTGGCTTATACATTCTGGCAGTACTTTCCCAGAAATATTGAAATCTATAGATCCATTGGACCACAGCAGTGTCCTCAGTAATATTTCTCCGAGTTTGTTTTGTAACTTAGCCAGTCTCTTATTGTTGATTGCAGTTTTTTTCCAATATTTCACTATCATACATGATACTGAGACAAAAATACAGCCATTTTGCACAGACCCATAATGGTTTCCTCAGATGTGTTCTTAGGAATGAAATTGCTGGGTCAAAATGGTTAATACAAAGCTAAGCCCAAAAATGCTATATCAATTTACCATCTCTGTATAGAAGTTTGGAAGAGAGCACCCCCTCCACGACTTCGAAAATATCCAATATTTTGCCAATTTGATAGAGATTTTTAAAAAAAGATTTCCCTTTTGTTGCCATTGCTTTTGGTGTTTTAAACATGAAGTCCTTGCACATGCCTATGTCCTAAACGGTATTGCCTAGGTTTTCTTCTAGGGTTTTTATGGTTTTAGGTCTAACATTTAAGTCTCTAATCCATCTTGAATTAATTTTTGGATAAGGCGTAAGGAAGGGATCCAGTTTCAGCTTTCTACTTATGGCTGGTCAGTTTTCCCAGCACCATTTATTAAATAGGGAATCCTTTCCCCATTTCTTGTTTTTCTCAGGTTTGTCAAAGATCAGATGGTTGCAGATGGGTGGTACTATTTCTGAGGGTTCTGTTCTGTTCTATTGGTCTGTATCTGTTTTGGTACCAGCCAAAATTGACAAATGGGATCTAATTAAACTAAAGAGCTTCTGCACAGCAAAAGAAACTAACATCAGAGTGAACATGCCACCTACAGAATGGGAGAAAATTTTTGCAATCTACTCATCTGACAAAGGGCTAATATCCAGAACCTATAAAGAACTCAAACAAATTTACAAGAAAAAACCAACCCCATCAAAAAGTGGGCAAAGGATATGAACAGACACTTCTCAAAAGAAGACATTTATGCAGCCAACAGACACATGAAAAAATGCTCATCATCACTGGCCATTAGAGAAATGCAAATCAAAACCACAATGAGATGCCATCTCACACCAGTTAGAATGGTGATCATTAAAAAGTCAGGAAACAACAGGTGCTGGAGAGGATGTAGAGAAATAGGAACACTTTTACACTGTTGGTGGGACTGTAAACTAGTTCCACCATTGTGGAAGATAGTGTGGCGATTCCTCAAGGATCTAGAACTAGAAATACCATTTGACCCAGCCATCCCATTACTGGTATATACCCAAAGGATTATAAATCATGCTGCTATAAAGACACATGCACACGTATGTTTATTGTGGCACTATTCACAATAGCAAACACTTGGAACGGACCCAAATGTCCATCAATGACAGACTGGATTAAGAAAATGTGGCACATATACACCGTGGAATACTATGCAGCCATAAAAAAGGATGAGTTCATGTCCTTTGTAGGGACATGGATGCAGCTGGAAACCATCATTCTCAGCAAACTATCACAAGAACAGAAAACCAAACACCACATGTTCTCACTCATAGATGGGAATTGAACAATGACATCACTTGGACACAGGAAGAGGAACATCACACACCAGGGCCTGTTGTGGAGTGGGGCGAGGGAGGAGGGATAGCATTAGGAGATATACCTAATGTAAATGATGAGTTAATGGGTGCAGCACACCAACATGGCACATGTATACATATGTAACAAACCTGCACATTGTGCACATGTACCCTAGAACATAAAGTATTAAAAAAAAAAAAAAAGGATTTCCCTTTGCTACTTGAATTTGCATTTCCATGTGGTGAAATGCTTTTTCATTTGCTTGTGGACTTTTGTGTTTTGGTCTTGAGCCATGCATATTGCAGCACCCCCTTCAGAACTAAACCTCTTAAAAAGGTCATATACTCTCTGTGTCCACTTCCTCACTGTTCCTTTATGTCTTAGCCCACTTCCCTACCAATTAACAAAGACTTCTACTTCACAAAATCCCGGGTTCATTTTTCTGATCTCATTTCCCTACATCTTTGGGTGATATTTGACAACATTTACCATTTCCTCTTGAAAACACTCTCCTCATGCCTTCTCAGATACCATATCTGACTGGTTTTCTTTCTGCCTCTCTGTTCCTTCTTAGTCTTCTCCTCTACCTGACCTCTCATGGCCCTGTCCTAGGTCCTCTTTCTAAGTGAGCTCATTTGTTTCCGATGACTTTAATTACCACAGATATTAATTACCTCATTTATAACTCCAACCCAAACCTCCCCACCCCATCAGGTTCCAGACTCATACATTCAACTGATAATAACATCTGTACTTGAATGTATCTCAGGAATCGCAAATTTAACATGTTCTAACACAAACATCAGCTCTCCTTGCTTTTCTCCCAGACTTCCCTGTCACAGAAAATGTCATCACCATTTTCAGGGCTACTTAGCCCAGAAACCTGAGGGTTATTCTTGGTTACTCCTTCACCTTCCTTTCCCACTCATAAACAAGTCCTATTGTTTCTCTTTCTAAAATATATCTTTTTAAAAACTTTTATTTTAAGTTCAGGGGTACATGTGCAGGTTTGTTACATAGGTAAACTTGTGTCACAGGCATTTGTTGTACAGATTATTTCATCACCCGGGTATTAAGCCTAGTACCCGTTAGTTATTTTTCCTGATCCTCTCCTTCTTCTGACCCTTTACCCTCAGGTAGGACCCAGTGTGGGTTGTTTCCCTCTATGTGTCCACGTGTTCTCATCATTTAGCTCTCCCTTGTAAGTGGGAACATGCAGTATTTGGTTTTCTGTTCCTGCATTAGTTTGCTAAGGATAATAGCCTCCAGTTCCATCCATGTTCATGCAAAGAACATGATCTCGTTCTTTTTTTATGGCTGTATAGTATTCTATGGTATATATGTACCACATTTTCTTTATCCAGTCTGATGGGCATTTAGATTGATTCCATGTCTTTGCTATTGTGAATAGTGCTAAAGTGAACATACACGTGCATGTGTCTTTATGATAGAATGATTTATATTCTCTGGGTACATCCCCAGTAATGGGATTGCTGGGTTGAATGGTAGTTCTGTTTTAGATCTTTGAAGAAACATCACACTGTTTTCCACCATGGTTGAACTAATTTACACTCCCACCAACAGTGTATAAACATTCCTTTTTCTCCACAACCACACCAGCACCTGTTATTTTTTGACTTTTTGGTAATAGCCATTCTGACTGGTGTGATCTAGAAAGCTCTGCATAACTTGACCCTTATCCATCTCTTCAAGCTCATTCCTTACCACTCTGCCTGCCCTCTCCCTTTCCACCCAGGCCTCCTTTCTGTTTCTTGTATCACTAAGCATTTGCCACCCCAGGGCCTTTGCACATGCTGATTCCTCTTACTGGAATGCTCTTCTCACTTCCTCCCACCCTCTTACCTAGCAAGCTCCTTCTCATCCTAAAGGGCTTAGGCCTTTCCTGACCACTGTATCGAAGTACTTCTGTATTCTCCGTCACTCTGCCTTATTTGATCCTCTCATAGTACCTATGACAATTTGTAATTACAGATATATTTGTTTCTTATGAACTATGTTTCACCTATTAGACTATAAGATCTGGGAGAGCAGACATGATGTCGTTTTATTCGCCAGCACATACTCATTGCCTAGCACAATGCCTCCCATTTAACAGGCTCTCAAGAAATATTAGTTAAATAATGGGTGAATAGCTATTTTGCCCAGTTTAATTTTTATTGGTGTTTTAATATTTTCTTGTTGATTTTCAATAATTTCAAGAACTGTGTATATTAAGTACATTAATCCTTTCCCTTTTGTCTTTTTTTCTGTTTTGTTCGGGCCTAGATGCTTTCACTTTTATGTACTCAATTCTACCATTTCTTTCCTCTCAGATTCTACCTTGGGTGCCAACTTAGGCAGGACTTTCCCATTCTGAGAGTCCATAAATATTAACCTTCATTTTATTCTGTTTGGTACCTTGATATTTTTATTTTATTTACATTTCAATCTTAAATTCATATGGAATCTGTTCTGTATGACATGATGTAAGATTTAACTTATCTCAACACTATTTATTTAATATTTCTTTCATTTGTGGCTTATATGAAATGTCATATGCAATATATATTACACACTTACAAACATTTGGGTGTGTTCTTGCAACTTTTAGGATTTCTGTGCTTGTCTCTACTTGTCTGTGCACCAGTACTACTCTATTTTATTATCTGATAAGGACAATATCCTCTCATTATTTAAAGAATTCTCAAGGGGAACATTGACTATATCCAAGTTTTCAAAAATTTTTATCTGTTCTTATTCATTTTTTTCCTTCCAGATAAACTTAAAGGAATAAAAAAAGACCCAGTAGAATTCTAATTGGAATTGAATTTGATTTATAGTTTAATTCGGGAAAATTGAAATCTTAACATTATTAAGTCTTTCCTCCCAGGAACTTGGTCCATCTCTCCATTTAAATCATTTTATTTATGATTCTCAGTAAAAAATGTGTGGTTTTTACATGTAGATCCTATTCTTTTTGGGTTAACATGGTAGACTCTGCCAGTGACTGACTTACCAAATCCCCTCCCACTTGCCAGGGCCACGTCCTGTGCATCCCTGAGCTCTATGAGGGATCTCTTCTGGCCATTGGGATCTTAGCAGGGTAAGCCGGAAATCTGGAGTTTATGTCCCTAGAAATAGCCTGTAACCAATAACAGTGAGGAACTGTGTGGGTACGATTGTTCATTTCATGCGTCAGCTTGATGTGCCCATGGGGTACCCAGAGTAAACATTACTCCTAGGTGTGTCTGTGAGGGTGTTTGCAGGTGAAATCAGCATTTGAATTAGTTGACTGAGTAAAGCAGATTGCCCTCTCTCATGTAGAAGGGCATTATCCAATCCCTTGAGGGCCTGAAAAGAACAAAATGGTGGAGGAAAAGGGTATTTACTCTCTCTTCCTGACTGCTGAGCTGGGACATCAGCCTTCTCCTGCCCTTGACTGGGACTCATACCATTAGCCCTCTTGTTTTCAGAACCACATCACCAGCTTTCCTGGATCTCCAGCTTGCAGATCATGGGATTTCTCAGCCTCCATAATCTCATGACCCAATTTCTTATAGTAAATCATGTACCTATGCGCATCCTGTTTCTGTGTAGGACACTCACTAATATAGTGAGTGAACACCCAGCTTCCTCTGCCTTCTGCTGGAATGACTGTGATGTATACTCACAGTGTCTCCCAGAGGGGACTCAGTGAGCTGGCACTCTATTTGCCCACAGGAGCACTGGCTTTATAATGTGCTGTCTGTGGGCTTCCTTCTCTTCCGACCCTCATTCCCAGACTGGGATTCCTGGGTTCACTTTTCAACAAACAACTCTAACACTCATCTTTGTCTCAGGGTCTACTGCAAGGAGAGCCCAAATCAAGATGTGACCCCTACTTATTTTTGGTTGCCATTGTAACCAAAGAACTTTTCAAAATTATAATTTCTAACTGGATATATAGGAAAATTATTGATTTTTTTGTCCGTGGCATTTCCCATATATACAAATAATATATTCAAACACAACTTTTTGTTAAGTAAAAATTAGTATTGTTAAGTTGTTTTACATATATACTCTTACATGCTGCAAATTACTATATATTCTATATATCTAAACAGAAATAGCATCTAGAGTTGCATACAAAACCCCTCATGTATACAGCACTTCAGGGGCAACTTGGATACTTTTCAAAGGTGATTTTGACTATGCACAACTTTCACCTAACTCACTGTTTTTAGAACCCAACCTCAATATCTTTGGCAACTGGCTCCATATTGAATTCATTTATTAGTTTTAACAGTGTTTCAATTGATTCTTTTGGTCTTTCCAGGTAGACAATTACATTAATAGGAATTAATAGAATTTTGTCACCTTTTTGTCATTTATATTTATGGTTTCTTCTTTTTGTCTTATTGCATTTACTAGAATTTTCAGATCAATGTTAAGTATTAGTGGTGAAAAGGGTGTCTTTGAATAATTTCAATTTTGAATAGAAATTGAATGTTTCTCTTTTTATTGAAAGACAGAAAGAGTTTGGGAAATGCCTATAGCTTACCCGAAGCCAATTCATTGAAATGAATGATAAATGAAATACAGAATGAAATAAATTTCAGTTTTGCTTCTGTATGAAATATTTTCTGATTTTTCAACAGACCATTCTTAGTAAATTTGATTCTCTTGGGATAAAATGAGTTTAATTTCTATAAACTCATGAATAGTTTAAATCTATCTGAGATCTTTTCTGGCTGCCATCTGACCTTAATTTGCAAGCTAGAAAAATTAAACCTCTAATATGTAACAGAGATTTGAGTTTCTATACCTGTACTTGCCAAATTCACACATCCCAAGTAACTATTTCTGCTCTTTTTGGTTCAGACAGCCAGTCCTAGGTATTTTCACATATATATACAAAATATATATATGTAAAAATATACATATATTTATATAGAGATAAATACATACATACACAAACATAGATTATATATTATAAACTATATCTGTGTGAGTTCATTTTGAACTCATTACAATATCCTAATATCTAGCCAATACATGTGTTCTTATGTTCAAGGTAGCCAGATATATTTATAAATGTACAAAATGATGTACGTTTAAGGACAATAATTTCAGCATTTTTGTAATCACAAAAGATTGGAAACATCTTTTACATCCATCAATAGGCAACTAGTTAAATAAATTAAGATACTTGCCATAGATAGTGCCTTAAAATAGACTCAATTCTTTTTTAGACTTAGTAGAAAGTGTTTATTTCCTCTCATCTTCCACTTTAGTATAGCTGACCCAGAATCTGTTTCCACAAATCTGGAGACAATAGGGAGTGGGTGAAGAGTAAGGTGGACTAAGGGATTTTCAAAGTGTATCCATGAGGATGAAACTTTAACATTTATAAGCAACAAAAATTGCATCTAAGATTCCTCAAGAAAGAAGTTTTGCCCTTCACATACTATCAACAGATAGATGCTAACTTAAAATTAGTGTTTTGCGACAGGTACCCTGGCAAAAATATCCTTGCCATCCTAGTGTCTGGCTTGATGAGGACTGCTACATTATAATACAAACAAAAATGTAATAATGCTGGCCAAATCAGTGAAGCAACAGTCAAAATGAAATTTAGAGAAGGATAGCTGACATTACTTCTAAGTTTTAATATTATCTCAAATTTTCATACTTTGTATCTATGTAGAACATATTTTGTATCTGTGTAAAGTGCATATTTATGTATTGTTTCCCCAGAGCGCTGCTTAATTTTACCATCTCTCAATGTGGCACACAGGCTAGATACTCACCAAAGCCATTTCCTTTTCTTCCTGGGAACACCACTAGATTACATTTCCCAGCTCCCATGCCTACAGGTGTGGCTGTGTGATTAGTTCTGGCCAACAGAATGTGAGCAAAAATGATGTATGTCATGTTTAGACCTGACCCCTAAAATCTGCCATGCAATTCCCTCTCCTTCCTTGTTTCCCAGTCATATAAATAGAATCCAATGAAATCCTTGTTAAAGGGAGCCTAGGTCCCTGAATCACTTTAAGAATAACTGTCCATCAAAACCCAAATGGACTGTGACTTTAGAGAGAAGTAAATCTCTGTTATGTAAAGCCACTGAGATTTGGGGATTGTTTGTTACAGAAGTTGGTTTTAGTTTACTAATTGGTGTAGCTCGCTAATATATTCAGCTCTGTATCTCTCTTATCCAGTTTTCAAATTCTTGGTAAATAATACTTGGCTCGTTCAGGGATAAGTGTCTATCCCTGGTCATTTGGCTATAGCTAGTGTATCAGTCCATTCTTACACTGCTAATAAAGATATACCCAAGTCTTGGTAATTTATAAAAGAAAGAGGTTTAATTGACTCACAGTTCCTGGGGAAGCCTCAGGAAACTTATAATCATGGCTGAAGGAGAAGCAAACACATCCTTCTTCACAAGAAGGCAGGAAAGAGAAGAATGAGAATCAAGCAAAGGGGGAACCCCCTTATAAAACTATCAGATCTCATGAGAACTTACTCACTATTACAAGAATACCATGAAGGTAACTGCCTCCATGATTCAATTACCTCTCAACAGGTCCCTCCCACAACATGTGGGGATTACACGAACTACAATGCAAGATGTGATTTGGGTGGGGACACAGCCAAACCATATCAGCTAGGATGGGGTACTACAGGGTCACTTGATATAGACATGGCCTCCAGGAGCCCACTCCTGAGCACTAGGAGCTACTCCCAGAAAAGAGAAATCACTGTGAGCTGGGTACCCACACAAGAGTGTTTCCTACATAAAGAAGGATAATAAACAGGAAGAAAGGAAGACTGACAGAACCTCACATGCAGATTCTCAGGGTAGGAGAAAGTGTAAGAAAACCCATCAATCTTCCCATTCCTGACAAGATTCACATCCCTACAAGATGTGTCATAAATCTTGGCATGCATTCTCAGAGACAATTAATTCTCCCCTGGTAAATGTAGAATAAATGAAAGTTGAAAGATCATTCATGTTAAACATTATGTTCAACAAATATTATGTACCTTGCTAAGGGAATGTAAAGGGTGGGCCTAGGGAACAGATTGGAAAGGAAGAAATTCCTGTTAAATGAATAGGGACACTCAATCACGGATCACTGAGGTTCACAGAGATATGGGTGACCAATTGCAGTGGGCATTTGTCATTTTTAAATTCTGGCCCAGCATCTCGTCTCCCTTTTTTTTTTGAGGGGAGAGAGTCCTATTATCTGAGTTGGGTGGGGCAAGGCCTGACCATTTCCCACAGAAGCTGAAAAAATTCAAATCTCCCTCCCCCTCCTCTGCCTCCTGCCCCCCAACTCCTTCCCACCCTGACTGGCAGCTGGGGTATGGTCAGCATATTGGATGCTGCCACCTAGGAATTTGAATCTTCAGCAAGTGACACAAGGATAAACAGATGGCTTGGAATCTATATCCAGTGGTGTTTCCTCTTGGCAGTGGCAGAAGTCTCTGGTAGGATGAGGACACCAGCAGAGGTGTCCTAACCAGCTCTCAATTGTGCCCCTGGGTAGTCATTTCTGGTTCCCTCTTTTTTTTTTTTTCTTTTTGAGCCTGGTTCTTAAGTCTTCCAATTGATTCTATGAGCCAATCAATGGCTTCCTAAAAAATTCCTACTCTGCTTAAATTAGACAAAGTAGGATTTTCTTTGTTTTGGTTTTTTGTGTTTTGTTGTTGTTGTTGTCATTTTGTTTTGTTTTTGAAACAGGGTCTTACCCTGTTGCCCAGGCTGGAGTGCAGTGGTGCAATCACACGTTACTGCAGCCTCAACCTCCCAGGCTTAGGTGATCCTCCCACCTCAGCCTCCCGTGTACCTGGGACTACAGGCTCACACCACCTTGTCTGGCTAATTATGTATTTTTTGTAGAGATGGAGTTTCATCATATTTCTCAGGCTGGTCTCAAACTCCTGGGCTCAAGCAATTCCCCTGCCTCACCCTCCCAAAGTGCTGGGATTACAGGTGTGAGCCACTGTACCCGGTCAGACGTAGTAGGCTTTTGATGCTTGCAACCAAGAACCTTGACTGATACAATAATTTCCTCCTCCTTCAGTTCATTTTTTCCCTTGACAACTTGACAGATAGAATATTTGATTTCTTGAAAGTAGCAAGATAAATGTCATAAAGTCCACATTTCACACAGATGTAGATCACTAAACTAATTAGAAAGCTGAGACATTATCTCTTTTTCTTTAGGACTACAAGCAGCTATGACCAGGAAAATAACTGAATCATTGAGGGCACACTCTAGGAGCTCTATCAGATAAAAACAAAACAAAAAGCCTCTGCTAGCCTCACAGTGTCACTCTTGAGTGTCTCCCGTGGTGTGTCAAGTCAGGGTCAGCTCACCTAAAGAAGATCAGGCCTTATCAACCTGTGCCTGCAAACAGGGGAGTCCAGAGGTTTCTGATCCAGTTATCTGTACTAGGGTGGGGTGTTCTATTGGTTCCACCACACTGGAGGAGTCTTAAATAATGTCACTGCACTGAGTAGAGCTTGGAAATGGCGGACAGTGAGGAGTCAAGGAAGGGCCAGAGTGAAAGGTATGGCTGGTTAGTATGCAGAAGAAAGGGGCAGGCCATCTTATGACAGAACAGCCTCCCTTGTTAGGCTTCTATGGGGTCCCTGCAGGAGGTGTGTTGGAAGATAACTCTATGAAATTAGAAGGGTTTCCATCTAGACCCTCAAGGTTGACTAAGACCCATTCTCAGGCACTTGAACTTCACAAGCTAATAATCCAAGCCACCCCTGGAGAGTCGGGCAAAGAATCAAAGAAATGCGTCTTCAATCAGTGCCACCCCATTCACCCTCCCTGTGGTCTGGTTAGGATATAGGCCTCTCTTCCTCCCCAGCATGCCTGGCTTGCCCAGTACTGACCCTGACACGTTGAGAGCATCCAAAAGAGGTTCAGTGCACATGGGCTCTAAAACCATGTTCATAATAACTCCTGTCTAGTCAGTCTACCCTCCATCTTTTTAAGAGAGAAGGGAGCTGGAAAGCCAAATGCCAAGAGGGCTCTGCTGTGGCCTGCCAGGAGGACCAGCTGTCCAGTGTGGACACAATTTAACAAGAGAGACAATGGTAGAAAAGTAGGACCAGAATCTCAACTTCAGAAGAGCCGCAGGTATCTTCCTTTCAGAGGCAGGTTTAACATCACCTATCCTCCTTTCTCAGTTCAGGCTGAGGTGTTGCCCACATGTCTTGCCCACATGAGATTTTTTCCAGGACCATCTCCTGCTGGCTCATGGCAAGCTGTGGACCCGAAGTGCCCTAAATCCATTGGCTATGTTTAAGGACTTGATATAAGGCATCAGAAGCAAGAGGTAAACAGTGAACCAGTTATGCCAAGTACAGACAGGTTAGCCCTGGGGCCACTTTAGCAGTGGTGTCCCACTCTCAGACTGAAGGGGTTTGTTTGTTTCATTTTGTTTTGTTTTGAGACAGGGCTCACTCTGTTACAGCAGTGCAATTAGAGCTCACTGAAGCTCTGACCTCCCAGGCTCAAGTAATCTTCCCATCTCAGCCTCCCAAGTAGATGAGACTGCAGGTGTACACCACCACACCTGGCATCTTTTTTTTTTTTTTTTTTTTTTTTTTAGAGAGGGGGTCTTGCTGTGTTGTCCAGGTTGGTCTCAAACTTCTGGGCTCAAGCAGTCCTCTGGCCTCAGCCTCCCAAAGCACAGGGATTGCAGGGATTGCAGGCATGAGTTATCACGCCTAACCTCAAAGTGAAGTTTTGTAAGAATCATTCTTGCAAGTCCCAGAAGACCCACCAGAAACAAGAAGGGTAGCTGTGTGTGGACGGAAGCAGAAGGCTTCCCTCCGGTCCTGGTCTTGGTTCCTGAACACTACCCTGGGGCAATATTCCTTCAAAAGGGAGGAAAAACAGCAGACAGGAGGAAGAGGAAGAAAAAAGAGAATTAAGGTAGCAAAAAAAGAAACAAGTTTAAAATGTTTTTATTGTTTTTTCTAATAACATAATAAATGCCCAATGTAAAAAGTTGAGGAAATTCAGAAAAAGATAAAAAATAAAATAACAATGACCTAAAATATGATTACTTGGAGAAAACGATCATTAAAACTTTTGTGTATGTATTGCTTTCTATGAAAAATTACACATATAGATAAGTTTAAAAATAATGGAAATATATGTGTATTAATACACACACATATATAAACATACACATGTGCACATATAAACACAATACTAATTTATCAGCTTTTCTTAATTTTAATTTGTTGTGAAAATCTTTCCACATAAATAAATAAATGGCAATGTCATAATTTTATGGCTATATAGTATTCTATTATAGATATAACATAATTTACACACCAAATCCCTTATTAATGAACTTTTCTTAGTGTTTCACTATTATAAACAATGTTCCAATTATTCTCATCATATGCGTGTGTGTGTGTGTGTATTTGCAAACTTGTTCCATTCTTTCCCAGAAGTAAAATTGCTAAGTCAAATGTATACATTTTTTTTTAAAGGCTTTTCACAAATGCTATTAAACTGCCTTCCAGCAATGTTGTACCAATTAAAAATTCCACTAGTAGGGTATGGGTATCCATTTTCCTGTTGAACCTCCTATCACATGTACTGGCCATTTTGGGTTTTGTTTTTGTTGCACGTATTTTTCAGTTCAAACATTCATCTTTATTTTCTTGTTGATTTGTAAAAACTCTATATTGAGGGTTTTTACCCTTGCCATATGTGTTGTTGTTGAGTTGACATTTAAGAGATTAAAACTAAAATGAAATAATAAGACAAGAAAATGTTTTAGCTAATAAAATAAAAATAAGAAAAAAAGTTACTTTAAAAGCAAGAGACAAGATTCAGATGAGACAAGTTCAAGAAAGCCAGAATAGAAAGAGGAAACTTTCAGGTAAAGCAAGTAGAAAAATACAAAATATATAAACAATATCAATAAAATCAAAGAGAAGTTCTAGAACAATGACTACATTCTAATTTGTATAATAGAAGCTACTCATAAGAAAACAAAACTGGTGGTTGTGGAAGACAATATTACTTACCTTGGGTAGGGCAGGGACAGCATCTCAGATCTTTAATCAAGTTCTTGGTAGAGATCGGCAGAATAGATCAAAACGGGCAATAGTATCCAAATCTTTTGCAGTGCTCTACACACTTGTTCAGACCATTAGCAAATTCTCCTGAGGAGTCCAAATCCATTTAAAGCTACATTTAAGACGGGCAACAGATAAAAAAACTAGGTAAGGAAAGAATTACAAAAAACAGGATGAAGTCTTGATGGCAGCAGGTTAATCTGTCATTTTAATCACATTGTCTCTTTGTCCACTAATTAGATCAAGAAGCCATTAGAGTTGCAGACACTAAGAAGTGGCTTCTCTTGAAGAAGTGGGGGGTGGGGGAGGGGGGGGAGAGAGAGAGAGAGAGAGAGGACTTATCCCACCTACTCCAGATTTCCAGATTTAGTGTAAGATAGATTGAATTAAATATGAAATTTCGGAGGCCGGGCGCGGTGGCTCAAGCCTGTAATCCCAGCACTTTGGGAGGCCGAGACGGGCGGATCACGAGGTCAGGAGATCGAGACCATCCTGGATAACACGGTGAAACCCCGTCTCTACTGAAAATACGAAAAACTAGCCGGGCGCGGTGGCCGGCGCCTGTAGTCCCAGCTACTCGGGAGGCTGAGGCAGGAGAATGGCGTAAACCCGGGAGGCGGAGCTTGCAGTGAGCTGAGATCCGGCCACTGCACTCCAGCCTGGGCGACAGAGCGAGACTCCGTCTCAAAAAAACAAAANNNAAAAAAAAAAAAAAAAAAAAAAAATGAAATTTCAAGGAGGTCTGTAGTCTAACAGTGTTCTTTCTGAGAGCATATGACACTTAGTCTGTCAGGAATAGTTTGAGAACAGTTTTACTATTTTTCACATTTTATGTATGAGGACACTAAGGTTCAAAAAGGATAAGCGACTTCCTTCATCAAGGCGCTCCCAACAGTGAACTGTGGAGCTGGAATCAGAAACAACTGTGCTGCCCAATAGAGATATAATTCGAGCCACATAGGTTATTTAAAATTTTCTAGTAGTTGCATTCAAAAACAAAGAAACAATTTAATTAACTCTAATAATATGTTTTATTTAGCACAGTACATTTAGACTATCATTTTAACATGTAATCAATATTAAAATGGGACATTTTACATTCCATTTTTCATGCTTGATCTGAAATATTTAATACATCTTTTACATTGACAGCACATCCTAATTTGCAGTAGCCAAATTTCCAATACTGAAGTACATTTCAAGTACTTAACAGTTGTGTGGCTAGTGGCTACCTCCTTGGACAGCCCAATTCTAGAACTATGGTTCTCAAGGTGTTGTCTCCAGATCAGCTGTATCAGCATCACTTGGGAACTTGTTAAAAGTGCAAATTCTTGGGCACCATCCCAAACCCCCTAAATCAGAACCTCTAGGGGGTTAAACACAGCAATTCATGTTTAAGCAACCCCCTTCAGTTATTTCTGATACATGTCAAAGTTTGAGAATCATTGCTCTACACAACTGCCTCTGCATCCCAATTCAAATAAACCCAGAACAGCCACTGTGGACTAGCCCTGAGGACGAAGAGACTCTGCTCTTGAGATAAGCAATTCTTGGCTAAATGAAGCTGGCTTTCTCTTATATGGAAATATCCTAGTCCTAGCTATGGTTCCATTTCTTGGGATTATGGAATTTGCAGACACAATTTAAACACGGTTAAATTTGCCATTTTGTTTAAGGAAAAGGAAAAAAATCCAGTAACCACCCTATACTGTCACCTAGAGTTAGTTACTTAACTTCTCTTTTCCTCAGTTTCCTCCTCCATAGGATGCAGATCATGTAATAAATATTAGCAACTTTTCTTAAAAAGTAGGGTGCACAAAAAGAAAACAGTCAGCAAAAGGGACTGATTTTTAAAACTTAATTAGAAACAAGTAGTGGGCCGGAAAGGCAATATTATAGATTTTTGAGCACAGAAGCAGAAGCTGATTCACTTATAATTTCTTAGAACATTAGATTTGCTGAGGGGGAAAGGTAGGGTTCTTGCCAAAATCATTAAGGAGAGCGATTCTGAGTATGCCTTAAAGCAGAACTCTCAGTAAACAGGAATTACCTATAAAGAAAATCAGGAAGCCAAAGTGTTTCTTTTCATGAAGTTACATCCTGCCATAGAAAAGCTGGATAGGAAATAAAGACGGATGCACTCCCAACTGTATACTAAACCGGCAATTATTTCATCAAGCGAAATCTGAGCAAAAGCTCAGATTCTGTGAAGGGGAAAAAAACATGAGAGGTTTGAATGTCATAAGAAACCAAAGACAACCAATGGCTACAATTAAACAAGGTTTTTTTGTGGGGGGAAATGTACGAACAAATCTCTGTGATTTCAGGTTCTTTAGTCGCCGCTCTCCCCTCCCCCCATTTCAGTAATACTTCCTCTAGACTTTTGCTAGAAAAGAAATATAAATAAGTGTCTCCAGAAATAGGGGACTGATAAAATGATCCTAATCTCCTTCTCCTCCTCATTGTTATTTGTTGTGCGTTTCCACGTTTCAGTGACAGGATTCTACTTTGTTCGCTACTCTTTTCAGTTTGATCAAAGAAAACGCTGCTATCACCGTCCAAACAATTTTCCATTTCATCCTCTCACCCTCAAATGAAAAGACACCAGAAAGGCAAGATAGCCCTGTCTCGAGGCAGGTTCCCATGGTTTGGGGGGAATGGCAGGTGTCAATCTGCAGCAGCAGCTGCAACCTTCCGCAAAGCAGAAACTGCAGTTCACACTCTCCGCTCTTTCTCCCGCCCTACTCCGCCACCTCACAACTCCACACAATCCTTAAAAACACACAGACCTCCTCCTCCAACCTCGCATCCTCTTGCACACCCTGCACCGCACGCACCCTGGGATGCCTGCTGCCACAGTAACGCTCAACCCACTCGGCGGCCCCACCCACTGCCGTCCCGCCCACGCCCCAGGCGCCAATGGTTGAGGCCCGCAGCTCCCAAGGGGCTCCTTGATAGGGCAGCGGGGCCTGTCACTCTCGGGGCGCACCCCGCCCCCTCCTCGCTCCCCTCCGGAGCTGGAGGGGCCGAGCATCAGCAAGAGTAGCAGCGAGCAGCCGCGGTGGTGGCGGCGGCGCGTCGTTGCAGTTGCGCCATCTGTCAGGAGCGGAGCCGGCGAGGAGGGGGCTGCCGCGGGCGAGGAGGAGGGGTCGCCGCGAGCCGAAGGCCTTCGAGACCCGCCCGCCGGCCGGCGGCGAGAGTAGAGGCGAGGTTGCCCTGCGAGCGGCGCGTCCTCTCCCGCCCGGGCGCGCCGCGCTTCTCCCGGCGCACCGAGGACCGCCCGGGCGCACACAAAGCCGCCGCCCGCGTCGCACCGCCCGGCGGCCGCCGCCCGCGCCAGGGAGGGATCCGGCCGCCGGGCCGGGGACACCCCGGCGCCGCCCCCTCCGTGCTCTCGGAAGGCCCACCGGCTCCTGGGCCCGCCGGGGAGCTCCCGGAGCCGCCTCGGCCGCGCCGGAGGAGGCGGGGAGAGGACCATGTGAATGGGCTCCGGAGCCTGAGCGCCGCGCAGGTAAGCAGGCGGCGGGGATGCGCCGCGGGAGGCCTCGGGGATGCTGCGGAGACGCCCGGCCGCCGGCGCCCCCGCGCACGCCGCCCCCGCCGCGGGGCCCGGCGCTGCGGTCCCTCGGCCGCCGGGGCGCCCCGCGGGGCTGCTGGGGAGTCGGCGCTCGGGGTCTTCCCGTGGCTGCACCCGAGGACACCCCTGCGGGGTGCGGCTCCGAGGCGGCGCGGGGATGGGGGCCCCATTTCCTCGCCCGCGAGCGGGCGCGGAGTGAAAATTGGAATTGGCTTGGGGTTGAGGCTGGCCCAGACTCCGCCCCCGCCCTCCTTTCGGGGCCCCCAGCGGGGACTGGGGCTGTGTGTGTTGTTTTAATGTCAGGGATGATGTAATCACTTAATAATTGATGCCCCGTGCTGCTTCCCTCCCCACCCAACCCCTGCCCCACTCCTCCACCTCTCGGCCTCCTCCCTCGGCGGCGGTCGCCTTCTCCAACCCATCCTCCTGCCTATTTCTGGCACCTCCCTTGCACTTCCCCCATCCTCTCCTTCACTCTTCCTGTGCCACCACCCACCCACCCTTCCCCTTTCCCCTGTGCTAGAGCCTTTCCTTCTCTTCCTCTGTCCCTCACCCCTCTGCTCCCTCCAGCTCCTTTCTCCTTCCTTTCCGGCTCCCTCGCTGGATTTCCTCTCTACTTCCCTAGATCCATGGCTGTTTTTGTTTGGGCTCCTCCCCTCTCTTATCTCTGCGGCCACAGGCGGAGGGGACTGGGCCAGCCGAGCTTGGGCCCAGGGAGAGATGTGCTGGGACTCACTGGGAAGATGGATAATAAAATCACCCTTCTTGCCCCTCCTTCCCCCAATAAATCACACAGACTCGCCGGGTGTGTGTGTGTGAGTGTGAGTGTGACACAAAGAGCCCTTTCAGTGCATAGAGAGGAGACACACAAAGTACCCTAGGATAGGCACGATGCTTCTTGTCTCTCCTCCCTGGGGCTTCCCTTTCTTTCCCATGAAGCAGTTGGTCTCTCTGAGTCTTTCCTGCCACATTTACCAAAAAATAAAAGAACCCCCAGATGCCGGGTGGCAGGTGTCGGCATTTTGCTGTGTTCACAGACCAGTAGTGTTGACTGGCAGCTGCAGTGTTTCTTAGATTTAAGGGGACAATTATTCCAGCAGTCTTAAGAGTTGCTTTACTTTTAAGGTAGCCTCCCTATCCCTATTCTTTCCCCTCTTCTTTTGGGAACAAGTACTAAGAGCTGGGGTAGAGTAAATTGGTGTGGGGGTCACAAGAATTTTGTTTCTGAATCAGAATTAAATTGGTATTTGATAAGGGGGAGGCAATCTGACTGGCTTCTTCTATCAAGTCTAAGAGGTCACTGTGCTGATGTCTTTTGAAATGAAATCCTGTCAGCCCAGTGATGTTGTTTTACCCTTTTATTGAAGTAAATACCTGGGGACGTGGATAAAACGGTCTAGAGTTAGCATTTGGAAGACCACTGCAGACTGTCTTTTGCCTGCTTCAAGGTAGTCTTGGGACGCCCACTTCCTTTCTCACCACCCAAGCAACTGCAATACTTTCCACCCTTTGTACTGTCTTCTTCCCCAGTCCCTGCTCCATGGTTACCCTGTGTTCAGATAAAGGGACTCGCAGACTTTTGGAGGAAGTGGTTTAACTATATGAGGCTTTGGGGCCACTTGGCTATGAACTGGGGCTGTAGAGAATCTTGACTGAAGTCTAAACCATCTGATGTTCTCTTTAAGGAGGAAATGTTAATGTAAATCTGGGGGCTTAATGTTCCGTTTTGTAAACCAGTGACTATTACACGCTTAATCGATATTGTCAAAACTTAAGTGAAACCCGTTCTTTCCTAAAAGTATGGCTCCTCAACTGTTATAAGTAACAGAACTGTAGGTTTCTTTTTCAGTAATTTTATTAGAAAAGAGTTATGATTCGTGAAACATTTACTTATGTGCTTTTTAAGAACATTAATTGTGGAGCTTTTTACATTAAAAAAAGCAATAGGGTTAATGAGTGTACTGTGAAAACAAAGGGTCGTTTGTTTGATGCCGGACCCAGGAAGGAAAGCCAGAGGACATAAACTCGCACTCTGTTGACCAAGTTTGAGAGACTTAATGATAAGGTTGAATGTGAGCAAATGCACACTCTGCTTTCTCCTGGGTCTGCAATCTCTAACCCCATCTGACTTCCTTGAAGTCCTTTTTAACCTTTGGCGCCCAGCTCAAATGTCATCTCCTCTGTGAAGCCGTTTCCATCTTCTCCTTTCCAAACAAATCATCATATTTTGGTTTCAAACTTTGGCAGCAGTTATTACGTTTGGCATGAGTCTATTTCCACCATTAGTTGGTCAGCACATTGATAAAAGGAACCTTATCTTATTTATCTTGTTTCCTACCAAGTTTTATCTTAGTGGGTACTCTGTTTCATTTAACAATCAACAAATGTGAGTTAGGTCTTTGGTATGTGTTCAACACCTGTATCAATTAGGCTAATGTTAGCAGTTGTAACAAATAGGCCTGCAAATATATAATGGCTCAAAAGCAATAGATGTTTATTCTTGCTCATTTAATAGTCTAAAGTTCATGTTTCTGATCTGTAGGTGGCTTTCCGCCATGCAGTGATTCTGGGTCCCACACCCCTATCTTTTAGCTCCGCCATCCCATAGCTTACCATTGGAACCTGTTTCAGCTTACAGAAGGGGCAACAGAGAGAGTAGACGGGGCACACCCACTTTTGAAATACCTTAGCCTGGAAGTGACACCATCACTTCCTCTCACAGTCTTTACTTGAGGGCTAGTTATATGGCCACATTTGATTGCAAGGGAGCCTGGGAAATGTAGTTTAGCCATGTGCTCAGAAAAAAGATACAGAGTAAATACTTTTATTGAACAGCTTTGCCAAACACTGCCACTTACCAAGGCACATTCACTGCCCTTAAGAAACTTACAGGCTAATGGGAATTAAATAGAAATCTAGAATGGACACCCGTCATTGCTTTTCTTTTGATTTTATAAGTTTAGATCTTTTCATCCTAAGCATGTTTCAAAAATCTTACTTGTTGTCGTGTTTCAAATGTTGCCAATTCCTACTCAGTAATCCCATGTAATACAATCATCTGATGCTTCCTGTGTTGACTTTGATGTGGTTCTTTTACCCTAGAAGCACCTTTCTTGGCTTAATTTTTCATCTGGTCATTCTGTAGACTCCCAAAGTTGCTAGGAGAGTCCTTAGAAATCACATTCCTTCTGGATGTTGTGGCTCACGCCTGTAGTCCCAGCACTTTGGGAGGCTGAGGTGGGTGGATCACTTTAGCCCAAGAGTTTGTGACCAGCCTGGCCAACATAGTGAGACCTTGTCTCCACGAAAAATCTTTTAAAAATTAGCCAGGCATGGTGGCATCCATCTGTGGTCCCAGCTACTCAGGAGAATGAGGTGGGAGGATCACTTGAGCCTAGGAGGTAGAGACTGCAGTGAGCTGAGGTCATACCACTGTACCCTATTTCAAAAAGAAAAAAAGAAATCACAGTCCTACTCCCTCTTAATCGGAAGAGGAAATTAATCAGCCTGAGAGGTGAAACTGCTTGCCCCAAGGCCTTGCAGCTTCTTAACGGAAGGGCAGGAGGCTCAGCCAGCCAGCTCTTCAGGCCCACGTGGGTCTCCTCTGTCACTCAGCTGCCCTCTTTGTCTGTGAGTCTTGCATATTCCACAGAGGTTAAGTGACCTTCCAAATCTCCAGGAGCAGCGTTCTAGTGTTCTGGGTAGTCCCTGTTCTCCACAGGCTTCCAAATTGTTGGAGCAATTCCATTCATACCAGCCATCATAATTGTTAATGTACTTTTTTTTTGCAGTGAATACTTCATTATATTCATCTGTTCTGCAGACATTAGCCTAGTATGTTACTTTGTGCAAGGCACTGGGGAGATGCGGTCCTGGAAATGAATACTTCTGCTGTCCTTGCTTTTCAGAAGTTCATGGTCTACTAGAAGAGATAAAAATAATTAATAATTGCTAACATTTATTGAACATTTACTATGTGCCAAGCACTGTTTAAGCTCCAATCTTAACAATAATAATATGCAGTGGTTTCACTTATAATCTCCATTTTACAGATGGGAAATTGAAGCAAGCTTTAGTAGCTTGTTAAGTAACTAATTCAAGATCATACAGCCACTAAGTGGTAGAATCAGGATTCAGGTCCAATTAGTTTGGTTCCAAAGCCTTTGCCCTTAGCCACTAGGTAATATTCAAAATACTACATGTTATGATGGTATTAAAATACGTTATGTGCCATAAAGGAGGGTGACTGAAATGCTTTAGAAATTAAGACTTTTGGTTGATGGGAAATAAAATTTTATAACCAAATAGAAATAAAATATTCATCCCTGTCCTCCTTTCATTCAGACTCTCATGTGCTACTTACCTGGGAAATACAAAATTAAATTAAAAAATGGTAAAGCAAGGCATGTCGATACGGGAAATAATTTTACTCTGTGTGATTCTTTATTTAAAGCTGGGTCTTTCTGTGGTACACAATTAGGTCTGTATAAGTTTATGAATTGTCTACATGCTTACTCATTTAACAGCATTCATTCATTGCATATTCTATTTGCCAGACAATGAATTCGATGGTTCAAGGCAAAAGAGATGTGATCCTGTCCCCAAGGAATTTACCTGCTAGTTTTGCAGAGCTATAAAAGAGTCTTAGAGCAATGTTACAAATGCTGTGATTTTAGGGGTCCATGTAGGATACCAGAGAGCATACAGAATGGAGCATGAAACTGGAAAAGAGGTGCGCAAGTGGGATAGCCAAGCAGAGAAGGCTGGAGGAGGAGGGGTCTGAAGGCGAGATGAGTAGAGATGGCTCGGTGAGTGTTGTGGGAAGCCTCCTGTCCCAGAAAGAACAGCCTAGAGGACGAATGCACAGACCTTTTGGGGGAACTGCGGTTAGTTCAGGGCTGTTTGGAGTGGTACAGAGATGGACAAAGTGAAATGACAGAGCTGAAGGAGAAACTGAGAAGATTCTTGTAAGTACTTTATCCTGAGTGCCACTTAAGAGTTGTAAGTGGAGATGTGGCTTTGATGTGATTGTATTTTTATAAAGATCTGGCCACAGTATGGGCCTTTGACGAAGGGCTGGCAGAACTAGTGCAGGGAGGACAGTTATGGAAACTTCAATGAGTAGTAGATGAGGGTCTGAATGGAAGGAAAGGAGGTGCAGATGGAGCAAAAAAGACAGAATGAGAGAGCAGGAGACAGGGCATGGGGGTAGATAGAAAAGAATTTCTCTGGGAAATTAGGTGGAGACAAGCAGTCCAATAAGGAAAGCAGCGGCAGGTATCTAAGTGATGACTTTATCGTAAACACTTTAGACTTCCAGGTGTAGTAGCTCATAGGCAGGTAAATAGAGAGGTCTGGAGTGAGGGACAGGACTAGGTCTTTTTTTTTTTTTTTCTGAGACAGAATTTCACTCTCGTTGCCCAGGCTGGAGTGCAATGGCATGATCTTAGCTCACTGCAACCTCCGTGTCCTGAGTTCAACCGATTCTCCTGCCTCAGCCTCCTGAGTAGCTGGGATTACAGGCGCCCGCCACTACACCCAGCTAATTATTGGGGTTTTGCCACGTTGGCCAGGCTGGTCTCGAACTCCTGACCGCAGGGGATCTACCTGCTGCAGCTTCCCAAGGTGCTGAGATAACAGGCATGAGCCACTGCGCCCAGCCAGGACTAGGTCTTGAATATAAATTTGTTAGCAAATTACAAAATACTTGAAGCCGTGGATGTGGGTGAGGTCACCCAGGGAGAGTGTGTGGAGTAGAAAGAGCAGAAAGGGCGGAGAGCGAGCCCAGGAATAGAGGAGAAATCAGGCCCAGAATGGGAGAAGAGCCTGCAGAGTACTAGACCAGCCTCAGAGTTGAGCAACGTAAAGAACAAAATGTGCAGTTGGATTTAGCCCTGAAGATATCTGAACCTGCCCAAAGCAGCATCAGGAGAATTAGATGAGGAGAAGGCTAAAAATCTGTTGCTCCCCAACCAGGGTAAAAACACATATCAAAGCCTGCAGAACATACAACCATGAAGGACTCACAGTTTTTCATGGGCACGGGCCATGGAATTGTAGAGATCGTGTAGTCAACATGTTCATTTTACTTGTGAGGAAAAATGAAGTTAGATGAAGAGGTTAGAGCAACTGGTCCAAGATGGCAAAGTCACCAGGTTTCACACCTTTCAGCCCAGGAGTATGGTGTGGTTAAGAGTATGGGGTTGGGGCCAGGCACGGGGGCTCACATCTATAATCCCAGCACTTTGGGAAGCCTAGGCAGGTAGATCACCTGAGGTCAGGAGTTTGAGACCAACATGGCAAAACCTTGTCTCTACTAAAAATACAAAAACTAGCTGGGCGTGGTGGCACAGGCCTGTAATCCCAGCTACTTGGGAGCCTGAGGCAGTAGAATCACTTGAGCCTGGGAGGCAGAGGTTGCAATGAGCCGAGATTGTGCCACTGCACTCCAGTCTGGGTGACAGAGGGAGACTCTGTCTCAAAAAAAAAAACAAACATGAGGTTGGGGTAGGGTCCCGGTTTGACCCCCTTCAGCTGTGTGAGCTGGACGAAGTTTCCTGGTCTCTCTGTGCCTCCTTTTCTTCATCTTTAAATGGCGATAGTAGTTCCTGCCTCAAAGGGTTGCTGTGAGGATTCAGTGAGTTAATACACGTCAAATATTCTGAACAGTGTCCTACACACAGGAAAAGCTATTTGCTGCTGTTAATCCATATGTATGTGTGTATGGGTATATACACACATATGACATACCTGCTTTAGGCACCTCACCGTTCTTTTCATATAAGTGTGGGTGACCATGTAATTCCCATAGTCTTATAGTCATTATTCAACAGATTCTTGATTTCAGATTGCCAAGTGCATATAAGGAAACTTTGAATATTTTAGAGAGATTTGGGTGATTGTCAGTTCTGGATCAAAAATTGCTAGAAAAGGTAGGAAAGTTACTTATATGGGATGATTGAAAACAGCATTTTTAGTAAGAAATGCAGCACCTTCATTCTTGAGAATGGAAAACATGAAAGCATTCTGAAGTTAGCCCTGTAAAAGGGTTTCTTTTAGTCAGATAACCAGAATTTTACCCTGTTTACAATGGAAATCCCTTGAGTTTGACTTCAGAATGTGATCGTGACTTTCTAAAGGCAGAATGAACTATAGAGTAAGAAAAAACTAATGGGTTATGACTTTCCCACATTTGGCTCCTATGAAAAGAGTGTTTTGTGTTATTTCGAGGACTGTAATAATTGTTTTAGTGTTTCTAGTTGAGCAAATCTAATTTTTAGCTCCTAAAACACATGAGAAGCCCGAATGGTATTATCCAAATGGACTTGGGTGACATGCAGTATAGACAGCTTAGGAGTAAGTGACACTCTGGACTTGATTAGGACGCAGTAATCCTGGAAGAATATAAATTGAACTGGATTTATGGTCTAATAAAAACGTGGGAGGAAAAGATAATGCTTACTGACTCATGAAACTTTAACAATGTTTGTAAGACTCTGAGTTGTCGTAATATTTGGATAAGAGTGCTTTCCTGTTTGTCTCAGCCTGCTTCCAGAACAGCCTGCTTTGCACCTCCCTCTGGAAGTGAAGCCTGACTTGGGTCTCCTTCTTGGGTATGCTTAGGAAGCAGAGATCATGACATACTCTGCCCTTGTAAACCCATGACCTCCAGCAGCACTTGGTTGGTTTGGGCAAATATGTACTGAGTACCTATTAACTGTAAGAGTTTGGGGGAGAAAAAAGTACCATGCGAAAGTCCTAGTCCATTGCTTATTTGCCTTCAGAAAGCTTTTTTAGAGGACTACTTGTTTCTGGCCTTGTATTCTCCTTTCTGTGATACTGTACAAAAGTAGAGAGCATACCACAGCTACCTACTCCTCCCTGAATACACCATAGAAATAATAGCACGTGCCATTTTATTGAACTTGGAGGCATGTGTTAGCTGCTTACATACAGTCATGTACTTAATCATAGCAACTCTAGGAGGCATGTGTTATTATACCCATTAGTTAAATGGGGAGACTGAGGCTCAGAGAGGTAAATGGCTCATGGTCACACAGCTAATAACCAGTAAAGCCAGGTCTATGTGGCTGCTAAACTCCTTCCTGCTTTTGTTCCAGAGCTGTGGTTCCTCATTCCCTGCCTCCTTGCCTTTGCTTTGCAGTTACTTCTGTGTCCTGTGTTGCAGGACGCAGAGGCACCTTTACCCACTGTGGAAGTCTCACCCTTTCTGATGACTCTCCTCAAAACCTACCACCTCTTGGGAAGCCCTCCCGTCTCTCCTACCTCTGGTCTCCCAGAGCACGTGATTACCACCTCATCATCATCATCTCATCATAGCCTGACTTGTAAGGCAGACAGTAGGACAGTGGGGCAGACACTGGCCTTTCCCACTGACTTGTGAGCTCTTTGGAAGTCAGGGACTCTATTTTATGATTGATTTGCCAACATAACACCCAGCACAATTCTAGGAGGTACTACCATTATTGTCCCATTTAAAAGATGGAAAAACTGAGTCACAGAGGCTAAGTGATTTAGTCAGCGTCACAGAGTAAGTGACAGAGCTGGGATCTGAACCCAGCAGTCTGGCTCCAACATCTATGCTCTTCACACTAAATTTGTGCCATCTCTTTAATGAGATTGTAAACTGTGAGGGTGGAGATGGTGCCCAGCAGCTCCCAGCCCAGTACCTCACAACTCTGCACAGTAAAGATCAGCCCTTTTGTTCTCCTGTCCACCCCAGCAGAGGGACAAACAGAATATATTGAACCAGGTCTCATCGCATAATAAGAAAAGAGCACGAGTATGCTGAAGATCTCATAGAATGCATATCCCCAGGCTTCATTCAGATTCGGTGGGTATGAGCCAGGCAGGGCTGAACACTTGTCATCTTTTCTGTATCTGGGAACAACAGTGAGAAGGGAAGAGTCAGCAGGCAGCTCTGGAAGACAAGGAAGGAAGCAAACGTAGGGAGTCCCAACTAGAGTGTTGGGAGCAGGCAGAGAAGTGGTAGAAACCATCAATCAGCCAGAGTCAGAGGGTGCCGAAGCTTGCGAGGGGCTCGGGATCATAAATCCGCACAGAAAGACCTCTTAACTTGTAATTTAAAGGTTTCTAAGTACCTGTGCCTTTTGAATGTGCTGATGGATTTTATCTGATGAATTCAAACACTTTCATTTTCTTCAGAGCTTCCATCTTTGAGGTAACCAAAAATAGTAGGCTTTTCATGGAGTTGTATAAGGATTCCATCTGCTTTATATTGAAAAGTAGGGCTTTAATGGAAAATTAAAAATGAGCCAGATCTCCTTTCCCACAACAAAGCCCAGGGCACTTTTCCCAATCCATTCTTCTTTTAATCCCCAGAAAGTTACTGAATCTGTATTTCTGTGAAATCCTGCCCAATTTAAATTCTACTGAAAAGGCAAATAAACACCAACAAGTTCCTTCATTTCCACACAAATGTTGTGTCTATTTAGAAGCAGTAACAATTTCAAACGTTGCCACTCATGAAATTTGATTTTTGTTTTAATTTTATTTTTATGTTATTCTAGAGATTGTGTGATGTGTTGCCTGTACCTAGGCGCATACATGCGCTAAGGATATTTTAAGAAGCACTGATTTCTGTTAATGGTTTCTCTAGTTGCTATCTGAGTTTGAAGGGTATCACCTTTTATTGTCTAGTTTATTTTCTAACCTAGAAATACAAACATGGTTCTTCATTGTTTCCAAATGTAAAACTCAGAAGGAGTTACCGGTGAACTCTTAACATTCTGTCATTCTCTATCATTTGTCATTGTCTCCTACTTGAAATGTCCTTCTGTGGCTGTCCTTTGGTTATTCCTTTGTCTGATCCATATTCTCTGGATATGTTATATCCTTCAGGCTCTCTATGGTTTGCAGATAGCTTTGGCTTCACTCTCCTATTTCCTAGATTGAGTGAGGAGGTGTTGATCCATGTCACTGTGGATGTGCTGGCTAATGTAGATACTGGTTCTTGGGCCCTGTCCCTTTACTAAACAGCCCAGTGAATGGAGGCAGAATGAGCAGGTTCCTTAGCCTGGCCTTCAGTGCCTTCTGTACTATCTACGTTCTTCCTTAGTCATCCTGGCTCACCTCATTTAGCAGATGCTAATGCTTGGTAAGCCAGAAGCCCATCACCATCTCATTAATTGGCAATATGGCTCCGGCCTTTGTTTTCCTTTCCCAGAATCCCCTGTCCTCCCCTTCCCTTCAAATTCTGCTTACCTGTCTAGGCCCAGCTGGAATCCCGACTCTCGAAAGCTTCCCCCAATCTCTTTATTCTCTTGCATCTGTCAATTGCCTCCTAATAAGTGATACCTGACATTGTTAATTAAATTCAATATGAGAAATTCAGGGTTCAGAAGGTTTTTACAACTTGCCCAAGTTTGTACATCCAGTTACTAATTTAGCTTAGACTAGAATCCAGTCCTCCAAGACACACTTGGCCCCACATGTGCAAAAATGTTGGCTGCTCCCCTTTTTGACTGTCCACCTCAGGCATGTAGCACACTGTCATTCACAGTGTGGATACTCAGCAGTGTTCATTTGGACAGGCCCGGGGTAAGGCACTGGAACGTGCAGGGCTTTCTGGGCATCTGTGCTATGAGGCTGGCATCCTTTTGCACATTGAGCTTCTGTATTTTCTGGTGGCACAAGATTTACTCCCTACTGACCCACAGCACAGTTTGGGTTCATTAACTGTCCTAGACTGTTTTAGGAACCACCATTTCATTTTGAGAATGGTATGTGTTTGAAGATCTTTTGTTTGGAATCTTGAGCTTTTTGTTAAAAATTTAGGGTGATTGGGGAAATAGTTATTCCTTTGCCTTCTGCCATCAGGTTTTTCATCCACAAGATTTTCACTAAAAAAGAAAGGAAATGACATCCAAGAGCAGGGAGAAAATGCAGAATGCTTCAAAATCTACAGGAAATTGGAGGAATACAGTAATAAATGATGGGCGAGAGAAGAATAGCCAAATGGATTGCCAGTATTGTTGGGCCTGAAAGTATTATGTACCTACCCACTTCTGGACCTCACAAAGCAACGTTTAACTGAGTGCCTCTGCCATGTATAGCCCAGTTTTGGCTGTGGAAGTGCCTTCCTCTCCATGCACTGATTTTGTTCGCTTTGTAGTAGAGTCTCCTTAGCGTAGGAAGAGGGTTCTGTCCCAGACTTAAGGCCCTACAAAGTAATGATTTAAATCCACAGCTCTGCTATAGCCTTTGTTTGTATATCCTTCAAAAGAATGATTGAAAACAAGCTTTATAAAATGTTTTCCATGGTCATGGGGAGGGACCCCTGGAGTCATTTCTATAACAAAACTCAAAACAGCACAACAGGCAGTGTTGGTCTGCATTCATGAAGAGCCTTCTCAGCTGCCTGTGAGAGCTTGCTGTGATTCCTCGTTAATGGCTTCCCCTGCCTAGTCCTCTCCTGGATGCCAGGTTTAATGTATCTGGAATAGAGAGCAGTAAGAACACTTTCTGTGGATGTAGGCCAACTGCTGCAGCTGAAAGGGGGAGGGGAGGTACCTGGTGCTTTACTGTTGTTTGAAATGCTATTGTGATCTTCGAGAAGTGGTGGTGGATTTTTTTGCTTGCTTAACCATACACTGTCTGTCTATAATTTAAGTGCTTTTCCTGCCACCTCCCCACCACCACAACCACCACCTTAAATGTGGGAGATCACATGGCACTTTGACAAAATATACTTTCCCCTCTGCTGGCATATAATGTCACCACTTCATGTATTTATTCATTCTGCTCATGTCCACCCTCTTTTGTACACGTCAGCGTCAACATTGTCCATTTTCAGAAGCAAGTTTCTAGAAGGCTGAGAGTGAACCTTGTTTAATTTGCCTTGTGCTGTGTAACACTACACTGTGCATTTATTAAATGCTCATTGGTTTTGATTCTAAGCTTCCAGGTTGAGAGGTTTTACATGTGTTTTCAGTACTTCTAGAATGAGATGCTTCTTAAATAACCTTTCTTCGTGTAGGTGATGCATTGGGTCCTCTGCACTTATGGATCCTTGGAGTCATGGTTTAGAATCCAGATTTTGATTGCATGTTTTAGATTCCCCCTTATGTTCTGCCTCCTTGGGTGAAAATGCAATGGCCCTACCTTCTAATCTTGCCCGCCCATTAGGGCCAAGGCATAGATAATGTGCTACACCTCACCCTTCTTTTCATATAAGTGTGGTTAACCATGTAATTCCCATAGTCTTATAGTCATTATTCAACAGATTTTGATTTCAGATTGCCAAGTGTTAGAGGTTGTTCTCTTAGAGGCTGAGAATTACTCAGTGAAGACCAGTGAGGGTGAGGGGTGGCTGGGAAGATTCTGGAAGGACTGATAGAGTGAACAGAACCAGATGCCTCTGTGGGTGCCAGCAGCTCCTGGGAAAGGGACAGGTTCTGGTTAATTTATTCATAAGTATGATCCAAGAAGGATTGGCACTTAAAAAACTGCAACCCTAAACATTGTTTGATTGTACCCCAGTCCAACATGCCATGTGGGTAAGAGTCCCTGATCTGGGGCGCCGAAGGCAAGCCCTACTGCCTTCCCTGATCCTCACATCTCTAGCTCTGACAGAGGTTCTGTTTCCAGGGAATGAAACACCGTGGCCCACCTCCCCGGAACGGGGCTTCCTTCCACACAATTGAGATCCAGAACTGCTGCTGCGGGAAGATTCCTGCTCTGTGCTCCCCACCAAAACACCCATGGGGTTTTCAGTCTAGCCCATGGTTGAGCTAGGACATGCAGGAATGATCCACTAAAGAGGGAGGTGTTGGTGAGGCAGGAGCGAGAAGGAACGATGGATGGAAGGAGATGGGTGAAGAGTTGGTGGAAGTGAGATCCTAATTAAGTATAGAGTTAGACCTTCTATTGGTTTCCCGGGACTGCCATAACAAATTCCCACAAACTCAGCTTAACACAAGAGAACATTTTCTCTCATAGTCCTAGAGGTCCAAAATCAGAAACCAAGCTCTTGGCAGGGTTGGTTTCTTATGGAATCCCTGAAGGAGATTCTGTCCCAGGCTTCTCTGTGGCTGCCGGCAAACCTTGGCTTTCCTTGGCTTGTAGGCATGTCACTACAATCTCTGCCTCCGTCTTCACAGGGTATTCTCCTCTGCATGTCATTTCATGGCCTTTTCCTCTCTTACAAGGACACTTGTCACTGAATTTAGGGCCAGCCCTAATACGGGATATTCTTATCTTGGTATTCTTAATTTAATTACGTCTACAAAGACCCCTTTTTCCAAATAGGCCACATTCACGGGTTCCAGATGGGCATGGTGTTTTTTTGTTTGTTTTTCTTTTGTTTTTTTTGTTTTATTTTTTTGGTTGAGGAGTTGGCACCATTGAACCCACTATAACCCCTCAAAGTAAGAGAAAGTAGCCGTCACTCAGAGAGAAAGAGAACAGACAAGAATAATATTTACAAGATCGCATGCCTACTAAATGGCAGGCATGGTGCTATGTACTTTACTTGTGTGATTTTAACTATTACTGCAAGATAAATAAAGATACAGTGAAATTTGCATGTGAGAAGAAAGGAGTTCAAAGGAGTGGAATGTCCTGGAACTTTTCTGTGAAGCTGGAGGCTGAACTGTCATCTCATGTTGAGAGATTTGGAGACGGGAGAGTGGGCTTGGAGAATCTAGAAAAAATTCAGCCAGCCACTAAACTATAGGGTAGTGTGTAAATAGATGGATAAAAAATATTACGGTGTGAGGCCTCATTGGAATTTGCACATATGCTTATGGTTCCCTTTAGCCCAGTTTTGTGACTTTGCCTGGTAATACTTGTCACTTTGGAATGAAAAATCTGGCCTTGTGGTGACCTAGAGTTAGGCATTGGTTTGAATAATAGGATGCTCTAAGAGACTAAAGAAAACATCATTTGAATCAGCTGAAACTAGTATTCGGGCTGGATAGGGACATGAGCTTGGATTGGAGGTGCTAGATACGGAAGGGTCTGAGGCCTCGGACATGATGACTGGGCACAGCAGTTCAGAGAAGGAGTGACAAAGGTGAGGGGGCCTCTGGTGAGGAAACCCAGGGAAGTGGAGAGTTCCAAAATGATGCTGATGCAAGGCTGGCTTTGGACCTCCACTCAACGGTAGGACAGAGATTGAAGATATTGGGTAGGAAGAACTCAAGAAACGGAAAGCCATAGGCTCCCCTTGCCCTTGGTTCAAATATGAATGTATAATGGTATAGATGGTATCTTCTAGGAGAATGACCTGCCAATGTGTTGCACTTTTTTTTTTTTTTTCTTAATCCTAGGTAAGTGTTCCGGGACCTCTGAGACCTTGTGTTCTGGGACCTCTGAGACCTTGTGTTATGAGCAGCTAGTTTAGTGGGAATAATATTTTGAACTGGTATTCAATTTACTTTCCCTTCCTCCTAATTCTTGTTGCCCTGGGAGTCTCCCCCATTGAAGCTAAGGATTCCATCACTTCAAGGGGAGGACAGAACATGGTCAAGGACAAAGAAGACATTGTTCAGCTTTTGACTTCCAAAACAGGCCCTTAAAGCCTGTTTCAGAGAACAGAGTTAGCCCAAGCCTTCATTTAAGAGAGACAGGCTTTGTTAAAAGAAAAATGGTTTTGTGGATTCCAAGCAGCCAAATCTCAGAAGGCCTGGCATATATGGTACATTTAGTCACTGAGGAGGGACGCTATAGGATCACTTCCGTTAGCCCAAGGGGAAAATCGCTTCCTGGGTTGGCAGGAGGAGCTTGCAGAGATTCAGAGGATTCCAGGGTTAAGGAATGGATGGGTCACTGAGATCTAGCACCCAGTTGTCCTGGGCTTCTGCTTACGGGGTTATTGAGATGATAGAAGGCCCAGGTAGGTGGGCAACCCCCTGTCAGCAAAGAGCACTGGTGCCCTGCCTCCTCTCTGGAACTCTGGAAGGAAACCACCTTGTAGTTTGCCCTGCAGTGGGGCGTGTTTAGGTAGAAATGGGCCCTGAGGTGGTGTTCCTTCCTAGTTCCCCAAAACCTGTACATGGCGTGGGGAAATCCCGACAGTCCTGCTTATGCCCTTGGGTGGATGTAAAGGTACTGAGGGATCTAGGGTCAGAATAGAGAGGGCACAGAAGGGAAGTGTGCCAGTCTCCCTGCTGGAGGCTGGCTGAGATCGTGGCCACAGATACTGCTGAGCCCAGTGAGGTATTGACCAGCTACGTCAGCCAAACCAGGCCAGCACCCAATGACAAAGGAACAAGACATCCCACAGGGGCCAGAGGCCATCACTTAGACTGGACCCTCTCCCCATCGCTGTGATGGTCTGTAATCTCCCTGGGGAGAAGGTGGAGAAGGGAAGGAACAGAGCCCTGAGAGAAAGCTTGAAGTGAGTTTAATTTGACTAATTGCCCTGAAGCAACTACAGATTTAACTTTGAAGCCACTAGGTTACCTGTAACAAGTGAGACTGGGTTGTTTTTTTTTTTTTTTTTTTTTCTGCCATAAGTAGAAATGCAATGATCATAATCAAGTTGAATTCAATCATGCAGAAATAAAGTAACATCTTTCATATATTGTTAGGTAGTAAGTGTATATTTCAAACCTGCCACTCTGCATTTGGGCTATATTTTAACTGCTTAAACTTTTTTATTTGTGACAAATTTACCTATACTCTTATAGTATACCATTTTTCCTGTGATAAATCATGGCTTAGTATACCTGTCTTAGGTTCATTTGGGGCAAGAAGTGTGCGGTTCTGTCCTCAAGGGACAGAGTTTTCCACTTGATGTTTCAAGGTGGTATGGGGTTTCTGGCTTCCCATTATTTAGCTAGTGGCAGTTTTCCCCTGAGAAGGACCTCAGTTGCCTTGGGGCCTCAGGTCAGTGGAAAGTATTAGAATTTCAAGACTTTCTCTAATGAATTTACTGTGATGCTGGAGATTAGAGGAGAATTTTTACTGTGTGTCATCCTTCAGTTCCATATTTTAAAGGTAACAAGGTGAATAGTAGAAATGTCTCTAAATACAAGGGGAAATGCTCTTCATTTTTATTCAGTTCTCATGTGCTAAATAAAGTATCAGTTTATGAAGGGTTTCATTTCCAAGTGTAATTTGTAAGTAGTTACCAGAACACTCAAATGAGAGAGGGGGAGAAAAAACCAGTTAGCTCTTTTTAATCGCATTTCATCTCTCTTTGACATTCATATGAGGATGATGCTGCATTTAAGATGATGTATTTTAAAACCTGCTGTTTCTGAAATACCTAGTAATTTTGGAAGGGAAATCATCAGGCTTGCTTTAAAAGTGTGCCTTTATTAGGGGTGTTCTGGGGTGAGGTGGGGAGTTGCCTGTTTAGATACTGCGTATGTATTTTCTTACCAGAAAATTATTGTGACACTCTTAGCAAATTTTCTCAAAACATAAATATATCTCATATTTTTGCCTTGTCTGTCAGGGGGGAGCCAAGAGAGTTAGAGATGGAGAACCACATAATTTAAATTGAAAAGAGTCAGTAAATAATTACATTGATAGAATTTGAGAAGTATTGATTTATTAACTGACATCTAAAAAATATTTTAGACCTATAAAATAGTTCTCTTCAGAATCTTTTCAGAAATAAAATTTTTAAAACTTAAAAACATATGTCCATATAGATTAAATTTAAAAATCTTGTATTGATTATCTGAGTTTTATAAAACAATAACATAAGTAATTATTTTTCACTCCCATTAGTCAACTTTTTAGCTATGTCTCTAACACCTATGCCAGTGATACTTCATATAAAGAATGAATTGTTTTTAATTTTCTTAATAAAGTCACCCCCGCCGGGCGCGGTGGCTCATGCCTGTAATCCCAGCACTTTGGGAGGCCGAGACGGGCGGATCACGAGGTCAGCAGATGGAGACCATCCTGGCTAACACGGTGAAACCCCGTCTCTACTAAAAAATACAAAAAACTAGCCGGGCAAGGTGGCGGGCGCCTGTAGTCCCAGCTACTCGGGAGGCTGAGGCAGGAGAATGGCGTAAACCCGGGAGGCGGAGCTTGCAAACAGCTGAGATCCGGCCACTGCATTCCAGCCTGGGCGACAGAGCGAGACTCCGTCTCAAAAAAAGATAATAATAAAATAAAGTCACCTCCAATCTCTTCAAAGTTGTGTTTATAGTTAGTATTTGAAATTAATATCTTTGATTGGCTTCTATGTGTACATCACAATATTTCACATTGAGAAAATAGCTCTTAGATGCAAAGTCCTTGGTGAGTTCTGAATAAATTCTGCTAAATGGAAGCTCTTAGACAAGTTTTAAAAATATTGAACTGTATAACTATTTTCACCCAAATATTTTCACAGATCGTTTTCTCTCATTCCGAATTCTTCAACAAATATTTTTATAAGACAAAACTTACAAAAGTAAGTTGCTCGGTGGTCCTTTTAAATGTTTTGTCAAATTTAGGTGGCACAAAATTGCAGACCTTCTCAGTTTCACTCCATTCTGGTACAGAATATAAATGTATCCAATCGAAACTAGGCACTCCATCAAAAGACTGCCACAAGTCAAGATATTACAAAACATCAGAACATAATTTCAGAATTAAATCTTGAACACTAAGTTCTCATCATGCAATGTGTTCAGTTCCTCCTTTGCTTTTGTTGGAATAAATTTGAGCATCTTCTGTTTACAAGCCTTATTTTCAATAACTGCAATTGGCTACAGGCTTCAAAAGCTGAAGTGTTTTGGTGCTTCATTCACTGCTTTGATGAAAGACTTCCAACTAGTTTGGAACAGAATGCACCCAAACTTTTTAAAGGATTTGTCTGTCATACCATTATGGCACACCCAGGTTGACATAGAGAGTCATTTTTCAAGCATTAACAAACCCAGTTGATGATGACAGGGGGCAAAAGAGAAGGAATATACTGCTATGTTGAAGTGTTTTTGTATTTAGTATTGGCTTTGTCACAAAAACTTTGGGATATTTCTAATTGGGTATATATAACTATTAGTTAATTTCTACCTCTGCAGTTTTTACATTTGATAGGATATAGCCACTTGTTCAAATGCGGTTATGAATTATGCATGTGCCATAACACATTCTAAGTAACTTTCTGCACCATAGGTTTCTTGATTTAGTTAATAACATTTTTAGCGTCACAAATTTATATTTGTATTATTCCTGCAAAATCAAATCATTTTATCTTCCGTGTTGAACTTTTTACCGTTTACAGTAGCACTTACAATAATATGAGATGTTTTACCTGTGATAAAATAAATGTCCACAAGTTTTGTTTTGATCCCATGAGATAAATGAAAAAACTTATTATTTGAATTAATGGATTTTCTGTTTAAAACACCTGGTAATACTAACATAAAACTGGAGTAATTTAACTGTTGGTGAAGTTTTTTTCTTCTGCTAATGAAGCTAATACATTAAAGTCATTTCACTTTTCATATATGTGCAAAAAAACCTGAGCTCAAAAATAAGCAAAATCAATTTGGAACAACAGACATTTGATTCAAAAGAAATGTTCCTAGAGTGCTATGTTAGTAAACCTGCAGCTGCGAATGTTAAATCATCTTCCTTAACATAGTCTTGCATCATTATTAACATTTGAAGTAGTTGCTGTTGCCTTTTTAGCAGATTTGTGACTTGTGGTTTATGTAGTCAGTGATATCACTAAGGCTACCATGATGGATAGTAAATATCAACAAGCATTTTGTGTGAATTTATGTTCATAATCTGCTTTCTTGAAAAGCAAAAATTTGGTACTTAATTTTTTATTAAACTTGCATTTTCTTTTTCTTTTTAGCTCATCGCTGCCAAAAGGTATATTGCAAAATAAAAAATAGCGTAACCGTTCAATAAATGACAAAAACACTGAAATGAGGACATTCAGACAATTCTTTAAAAGGTCTGTAGCAGAACTGTTTCCTGTGAATATTTCATGTATGCCAAACCTATAACTTTCTGTGTTTTCCATTAACCCTTCTGACTGCTGTTTCGTGCATCTCAGGCTGCAACATGGGTCACAGTACAATGGTCAGCACATCTAGTGTCTGGTGGAGGCAGTGGCCTGGAATACTTTTCCCAGTACCAATCAAGACTGGAAGCAGTTAGCTGCCCTTAGCTGCTCATGTCCAAGTACTCTTTGTTTTATGGTGAGCATACTGTGTGTTGTCCTTGAAAGGGAGGTGTAGCTTACACCACGATTGGAAAGGGGCAGGAAAAGAGATGGATTGTCATTGGTCATCTTTCAGCTTTAATCACATGTTAACGTGAACATTCGCTTCACTGTATAGTTGTCTCACACACTGGTAGATAAGGTATGGGAGAAGCTGCAAGTGCAAAGTAGAGGTTACAAAACCTTTCCTGGTATATTTTAATAAAACCAATAATAACACTTGGTTTACAAAGTGAAACGTCTGAAAAAGTGCTTAACCTGACTGTCTGCTGGGACAGCAGGCATAAACCGGCACTTTTGCAGACAAAGGGAGGGACGCTGTCAACCTGAGTAGACAATCACATTTCTCCATCTGCTTTGCACCCTCCTTTGTCTGGACTCTGCCCCTCTCTAGTCTTAATCTTTCCAACCCCACTTCCCACAATGGCTGAATGAGCTTTTAAAAAATCTATATGACAAAGCAGGAGGATCACTTGAAGCCAGGAATTCATGACCAGCCTGGGCAACACAGCGAAACTCCGTCTCTACAAAAAATTTAAAAATTAGCCAGTCATGGTGAAGCACTTCTGTAGTCCTAGCTACCCAGGAGGCTGAGGTAGGAGGATCACTTCAGTCTAAGAGGTCGAGGCTGCAGTGAGCTATGATCTTACCACTGCTCTCCAGCCTGGGTAACACAGTGACACCCTGTCTCTAAAGTTACAAATTCATATATTTAAAAGAATCTCTATGAGATCATGTTGCTCCCCTGATGTCATCCTGTCACAGTTAGGATAAAATCCAGCTCTTTGCCACAGCCCAAGCAAGAGGCTGTTTGTGCTCTTGCCTGATTGTCCCCAACTAGATTTTAAGTTTCCAGGGAACATACACCTGGCTATGTGCCTTCTTTGTCAGAAGGGGACGTGAGAGTTGCGCAATATATTTTCTTGATGTGATGAATTTGGTTTACTTTGAATTGATGAAAGAAAAAAAGGAGTGTCTTGGTAATCCATGCCAGTAAGCAAATTCAAGTCTAAATCTCTGTGTTCCAAATATCATTTGTATCTCTGATAACAAAGTTGGACAGCAGAATGTATGACAGGACTGGATCCTCTCCATTAGTGGAAGTCTTACGATGCATAAAACCATTCTGATTCTGTGGTCTTCCAGCCCCTCTCCACCTCTTAGAAGTGTGAATTCTAGGGAATCTATTGTCTTCATCAACAGTAGATCAGAAACTTTAAGTACGTTTGGAAAGGTGCTGCTCCGGGTGATTTGGGGAAAACGGACGTGCAAAAGCTCATGCGACTCTCAGAGACCTATGATGATGGTGGTAGAGGAATACTCTGAAGTCACAATTGTGAGACCTTGTTGTGTTCTTGCACAACTGCTTCTGTTGCTTCTCTTTGTGAAACGTGCTACTGTTCAATTTTATCATGAATGCCTTTCCAAGGACAGTAAATGGTTTTACACACTATGACATCGTTTCCATGGCAACTAATGTATTTTAGCAAAGAGAGACTGTGATAGAAGTAGGCTAAAAAGGACAAATACAGAAATGGCACAGTGTAAAATGTAGGGCAGTGTGTGTTGTAGTAAGGACTTTTTTTTCCTGGCTTCTTGTTTAGGAAAACCTATATAACTAGATTTTGGATTTTTTTTTTAAACTCTTATTAATAAAATTTTTGCTGCACCCAACATAGTCTCGTGTTTTTCTGACACGGTTCCTTCAGTTGGTACTTGGGCTTTTTGTTTGCTTGCCTTAAAATGAGATAATTTCCATCATATGTAAACATTTGTAAGTTTATCCATCTTAAAGGATACACTCTTCTTAATCCCGATTCTCCTTTGGCCAACACCCCACTTCTCTGCCACCCTTTAGTTCAGTTCTTCTTGAGAGGGTTGTCAATACTACCTGTCTCCACACGGTGTTTGTTAAAAATCAGAGCCATTCCAATCTGGCTTTCATTCGGCCATTTGATCCAGTATCACCCGCTGGTCACACCCTCATCCTCTAAGTCTACTGCAGCTCTCTTCTTTTGTTTATTTAGAAGCTAACTGCATGAATATACATTTTGAGTAATTCCACACCACATCAAGCCCCATTTATGTCAACCATGATTAAGAAATATAAGGGAGCCGGGCGCGGTGGCTCAAGCCTGTAATCCCAGCACTTTGGGAGGCCGAGACGGGCGGATCACGAGGTCAGGAGATCGAGACCATCCTGGCTAACATGGTGAAACCCCGTCTCTACTAAAAATACAAAAAACTAGCCGGGCGTGGTGGCGGGCGCCTGTAGTCCCAGCTACTCGGAGGCTGAGGCAGGAGAATGGCGTGAACCTGGGAGGCGGAGCTTGCAGTGAGCCGAGATCGCGCCACTGCACTCCAGCCTGGGTGACACAGCGCGAGACTCCGTCTCAAAAAAAAAAAAAAAAAAAAAGAAATATAAGGGAATGTGTTACCCTGCTTTGTATATCTGAATACATTTGGATTATTTTGATGTATGATAATAAAACCCCCTTTGTGCTCTTAAATAAATCCCCAGTGGTGAGCAGATAGCAGTCAATTTCCTATTTAACAGAAGGAGAAACGGAGGCATGTACCTTTTTATTACTTCTAAAGAGAGCAAACCACTCTATGGGCTGGATCATACATACCCTCATTTGTGTTTTGTTGGGCCACATGGTGTGTTTTAAAAATGTAAACTAACACTTTTAAATAGGGCAGTATTATATATAAAAGCTGAGATTTCCAGTTTCTCCTTAAAAGAAAGGGAAGGTTTGACAAAACTGAACCTGCCTTGTCTAATGATAACAGCTTGCCCGAGCAGTGTTGCGGCTGTCTTCTTTGGAGGGAGCAGGACTCTTCAGCTCACCCAGCTTCATCTCACCTGCGTTACTCATTTATGTTGCTTACCTGGCCCCTGGGATTTTTAAATATATAACCCTTGCCTCACCGTCTCCCACCCAATCACAGAGCAGATAAATAGCAGTGCTAGGGATGAAACTTGGTTTCCAAGCCAACCTCTTCCTTCCTGCCTGTGGACCACAATTCTGTATTGTAGAGAGTAATTCATAGGTCAGGGATGAGGGGCATCATCAGGTGGTCACCATGATACTAATTGAAACAGACCATGCAGTTAGGGTTCTAGGTACACTGTTTTTATGGGGTCCCCTCCCCTCTTGGTTGCCTCTGTCAGAAGTTGTGTGCTCTCAATTGTGATGTGCAAGGCGGAGGTGCTGGGGTAGAATGTGAAAATTTATATGTGCATACAAAAACTGGCCCCAAATGAAAAGCTTCAGTATCATAACAGGGGTTTCATATTTTCCAAATCTTCAATGAGCATGTATTACCTTTTTAATGAGTTAAAATAAATGTTTACATAAGATAAACAAGAACAAAATAGTAATACAAAGTACACATAGCACTGGCTGAGACCTGTGCCATCCTCCCAATGTGGGGGACACCAAGGCCTTCCCCAGCCACCTCTGCTGTCCTCTACTAGACTAGAGTCTTTCCCCTAGATGCCCCTGGGGTAGTACCAATGTCTAGTACCAAGTTCGTCACTGCCCTGTGCCCCTCATTTTGAACATGCACATATCACTGTACCTTGATTGGGACTGTTAGGTAAGACAGGAAAAGAAGTTGCAGTTGCTGCCATCTCTAACCTTGGGACAAGGTTTGTGCATGGAGCAAGACACAGGAGAATGAGCTAGTTTGGAGCCAGAATGAATGGTTGGAGGAAAATACATTTTTCCTGGGGAAATGAGGCAATGAGGAATGCTCCACAACAGAGGGCCTTGTCTGAGCTGGGTCCTGTCTCAGGCGCCTAACCCAGCTGTTGTGCGCACAGGAGACTGTGGTGACCCTGAGCGTGGATGGTCCCACACACTGCGTGTCTGTCTGCAGCTGCATGGGCCTCAGGGAGCCCTGTGAGAGTGGGCCTGTTCCTGGGCTGCAGGCAGGGAGCCAGGGGCTGCCCCATTGCCAGAGAGCATTGAGGAGCTTCTGTGTGTGGTCTGTATATGTCTCAGCCTTCTTTGGAATTATGGCGGAGTCTGTCCCTGCCTGGTCATTTTTGTGCCTTGGATCCTAAGTTAAGAATAAGTGAAGGAGCACTTGTCCCTGTGGACACGCTTGATACGAAGTTGCTATCAAATGGCTATTTTATCCTCAGTCACCACTGACATCACTCCACGTACGGTTCTGAGGTTCTCACTTTAGTTGTGGTTGAATAGAGCTATGATCATTGGTGCAGAAAAAAGCCATTCAGATGTGAATCTGTGAAGATGTGTCTAGCAATGTACAGATGTTTTTTGGCAGGTCAATGAATATTTTAAATCTTTTGCAAGTAGTAAAAAGAGTTGAATTTGAAATAGAGAAGATACTATGGCAAGGGAAAATCATACCTCATCTTTCTCTCAATCTTCCATTTTTAAAATAATCAGACAAAATCCTAAACCATGATTTAAATCTTGGATTCATCATGGCCCTTAAATGTCCTTCATCCTGTATGAGACGTGATTATGACCCTAATGTATTGAATCTCTTTCAATAGCAAGAATTGCTGGGTAGTAGTCAACATAATAGCAGAATCTCCAGGTTGGATCCCCATCATTTATTTAAAACTAAAGACACAGGACTGAATTTAATGAGGAAGATCATCTTCTGGTTTTGAATACATTGTGTGTGGTGTGTGCTTACACTCTGGATTTACGTACTCCAGCACCACCCCAACACGCACACCTCCTGGTATTGCAGGGGGGAGTAGGGTGGGCCTGATTTAATTCCCTCTGTCACCTCCCCTCTTCACCCTTCCTCCAGCCATCACCAGAGATGGCACACGCCCCTGTATGTTGCAGGTACCATGCTTGGTGTAGTCCCAGTCACCAGCAAGCTGACAGTCTAGCAGGGAAACGGTGAACAGGCCCCGTGCAAAGTGCCATAGGAGCACAGAGAAGAAGAAATCTAGTCCTGCATGGGGGTTTGGGCAAAGGAAAACAAGAGTGAAAGGTGATTTTGATCTGGACCCTGCAGGCTGATGAGGAGCAAGTTGCTACCCAGCAGGGTTGGCGAGATTGGAATGACAAGGCATAGCCCAGCGCCAGGAATATATTGGGGCTGCCTTTCTTTTTCGGCCCCTTCCTGGGATTGAGGCAGGTTAAAAACACAGTGGTACAGTGCTACTGCTGGCTACCTTCTTAGCTACTGTACACTGTCTCTCACAGTCTGGTGTCTGCCTTCCTTCCCACCTTTCTCCCTCCAACGTGCCACCATCCTCCTAGCCACTCCTCTGTTCTGCAGCACTGTCAGGCCTCTGGCCATTCTCTGAGCATGCAGCCCGCTGTCCTTTGACTGTGTACTGGTTACTCCGCCTGAGTAACATTTGTGAGGCTCATAGGGAGATGTCTGTGAGCATTTGGAAACAGTGCAGGGGGGTGACGGGGAGCTGGAGGGATGACTTTATCAAGAGAGAGCTCAGGGTTTAGGATTGCTCAATTTTGTTTATTATCTGTGTGTTCCCCCAACGTTGGAGGATTGGTCTGATCTAGACAGTTGGAAGTAGTTCATTTTGGTCAAGGTCTTGTCCTTTGGTTTCCATTCCTACATTTGACCACACATTTGCAACATTAATGGATCAGCCTTTTCCACTGGGCTATCTGGGTCACTTCAGTTATGTTTCTCAAACAAAACATCAGCAGTGCTTCAGCAAGAAGAATAAAAGCATGGAAAATGCCCTAATGCCCAAAGCCCACAATTGAATGGATAGACAACTGTTTAAAATATCTGTATAACTACATATGCATATCAATATAGTATCTATACACACGTGCACACACACACGGGGGATGGGGGTAGGGTGGGAGAAGCCTATCTTCCCTTAGTCTTGGAAACCTAAAACTTGCATCTTCAAAAAATCAGATTTAGAATAAAGATAAATTAGGAAGATAATTGGTCAGTTTTAAAAAATGATTTTTAAGAAAATATGAGTCTTTGAAATAAAAAGTATCTCTATTTCACTTAAACATTTGTGAATAAACATTTCCTTATTCTCAACTTTTCAGAAAGACAGCCTTAAGAAAGATATACGTGGTTTGAAAAGCAAATGCCACTCTTTATTCTAGATAGCAATTCTATTTTGCGTCCATCCTTATCATCTTTGAAACAGTGGAGCTGCTGCCTAAAAATATTTCAGTATCTTGCTTGGAGTCCTCAGAGTTAAAGCTGTGGTGTCCTCCTTTTGGTTTATGGCTGCGGAATGATGGGTGTATGTATTGTTTTTGTTAGTTAACTCCATCTGTTTCATAAGCCTGAAAAAGAAATTGGATGATGCCGTATATACGTATGGATGGATAACACTCCTTATGCAGTAGTGAGTCAGCAGCTTCAAATGGGTTTTCCGTTTTCCTATTGGTACTAGTTGCTAAAGTGCTGTAGCGTGAAGGCTCATTCTTTCAGAATCTGTTGTGAGTTGGGCATCCTATGTTGTTGGAATTACACAGTATGTTTGAAAGAAGGGTATTCAAGTTTCTTCCCTACATTAGAAATGGTAATGATTTTCTAAGTGGTCTTTCTAAGGCTGATGAAAGAATCTTTCACCTTGTAAATAGAAATCTCCTTATTGTGACTTGTAAATCAGAGCTACAACTTTTCTGAGCCTCTGCGGAAGTGTTCAAGAGTGGCAGGCAGAGTTCCACTCTATATATGTTCCCTTTTGTGAAGAGTTCTCATCGTATTGATTTATTCTCTTCTGGTTATAGGGAAGCAAGTTAAAATTTCTGGACAAATAATTCTCATTTTATACAGCTCAGCAGTGTCTAGATCCTTACCGGGTTAGCCAAAAGAAAAGGCGTGTATTGCCTGGTGGTTTCTCTGTAGGACAGGACAGTGTGTCTCAGAAGCCAGGAAGAGGTGGGATGATATGGGTTGCTAAGGCGTGAGCTGCAGTGGCATGCTGATTCACACATTCTCTCTCACCTCCATGGTGGTTCTCTTGCTCGTCTCCAGTGAGATGTTCATGATTTGAATGCACATCTGCAGAGAACAATATATGAGTTTCAAATTCTCTTCCTCGTGGTCATTTTTTCTTTCCTTCATTCTGAGTCATCTTTGACTAAACAAAACAAAGATATTACTGTTAATTATACATCTTTACAAATAGTGCAAAAATTCTTGTGTGTGTGTGTGTGAGGGGGAGATGATTTTGATAGGAATAGTAATTTATGATGGGGGTGTTTTTAATCGTGGATCAGGAAGAAAGATACTAAGAGTCACATTGAAAAGCTTAAGAGTCTCTACTAAGATAGGAAACATTGTTTCTGCCTTTTTTTCATGTTTCTTAACTCAAAACTCTCTGCCCTAACATATTGTTGTAAACGTAATTCCATTCAACTATCTTTATTGTTCTCTTTAGACACTTTATTAAAACTGCAGCTTTATTCAAACAGCTAAAATCGCAGATAATAAATGAAGTACCATAATATTGGCCAGTTGTAGGCACAGCATGTGAACAAACTGGAAAGCTGCCGTCCTGCTCCTGGCACTTTAAAGATTAATGTGAAGCGTGCATGGGTGTCATCAGAACCAGCACTCAGTCTTGCCAGGGGCTTGGCACAAGGTTCTAAGGTAGTCCTGGGGCTGGAGTTCCATGGACAGGTTGATGCAGGCTGCTGGGTGGGCACACCTCCTGCAGAGGGGAACCCCAGCTGCTGGGAACCAGGGGCCATCTCCAAAAGGCTTTTTTGACAGTGGGGCCCACCCACAGTCAGGTAGGAAGGGGGAAGGTATGGGCTGGGTGCCGGGGGTGTTTTAATCCAAGAGGTAAATTGAGTAAGACCTTGGAAGACTCAGTTTTAATTGTGCCCCAACCATTGACGACTTGTAGAGACTCTGAAAAAGTGAAGTGTGTGTGTGTGTGTGTGTGTGTGTGTGTGTCTGTGTGTGTCTGTGTGTAGACACAAGTCCTCCATCCTTATCTTTCCTAGTTCTAGAAAGTTAAAATCTCATGCTGGCTTCGTTTGGTGGTACAAGGCCAGGTCTTTGCAGTTTCAGACAGGTGTTTGTGGCAACTGTGACTTAGCAACAATTGTGTGAATGATTAAAAAATTTGTGGGCAAATTGATTGTCTGCAACAAATGGAAATTCTATGGTGGTGCTTTGTGGGTGGTTTGGAGGCAGAGAGTACTTGGTTCTCTTTTGATGTCTCACTATTTTTTTTTCTTCTTCTGCAGTTTTCTTGAAGAAGCAGAATGCTGATCTAGACGTGGAAAAAGTAAGTTGGCAAGTTTTGCACTGAGAGCATGTGCCTTGTGAATTATAAGGGGCTTCCTGTTGGAACCCAGGATGAAGTCCACTTTTAATTTGGGATTGTAATTCTGAGTCCATAGGTTTCTAAGACAGAGGTCGAGTTGGAGATGGAACTGGTATGTGAAATAGAAAGAAAATCTTACCTCCCTTAGTGGACCCACTATTTTCTCCCTTCTCTTAGTTGTAACACTCAATTCTGGTAATTTATGGGAACATATGTTTTGACTATAAGTTATGGCTCCCACCCCAGAAATAGAATGGAACAGCTGTCCCATGGCTGAGGAGCCTTCGGGCTGGGGAGGAATGGGGAGCGCCTATGCTCAGGCTGGTCAAGAAGGTCGTCTTCAGTCCATTCATTGTTGTTTTTCCTCCTTTCTCAGATGGCTGCTGCTCACCTCTGCCTGAGCCTTATCTTTGAATTGCAGCCACTGTGTAGCAGGTCATTCTTTCATTAACGTAACATTTTTTTGGTTCCTACTGGGTGTTAGACATCATGCTGGACTCTGTTTAGACAAAAGTGAATGTGACTGACAAGTACTCAGGCAATTATGGTACAGTCTGAGAGCTGTGCAGAAGGGGCTTGGAATCTCTGACTGAGGGCTGAGCTATCCAGAAAAACTCCATGATGGAGGGGGTGTGAGAAGGAGCTGTGAATGCATTATTTCTCTGAACGTTTGCTGAGCCTTCTCTGTTTGTACTTCTCTCTGTCTCCCAGGCGCCTTGAGTTCCCCCACTGAAAGGCTGGACGTCGCAGTTCTTGCTAGCCTCCCAGGTGTCCTTTTCGGCCCCCACTACTCTGCCCAGCCACATTGCCTTGGGTACAACTTTTCAGCTGTTCTGGTTATGTTCTTCAATTCCCTGGCCGCTTGGGGGCTGCCCCTTCATCATCTGAGAATGACTTGGGGTTATTTCTCATCTTGATTTGAGTGCAAGAGAGGCTTTTCTTCCTGAACTAGAGCCATTCTGAATGCAGGGCGTTTGTCTCTAAGTTAGGGAAGTATACTATCTGAAACATTGTTCCAGAACAATTGTGAGTAACTCCTGACCTTTGACCCCACGCAGGCACCTAGCTTCTGCAGGATGGCCTGTGATCTACTGCTAGCCATGGGCTTTTCAGCTCTTACAAACCAGGGGAACTTGGGGAAATAACACAGCTCTAGTTAGGACAAGGCAGAAGGAGCCTTTTTAGAATCCGCATGCACTCAGGTTTTGACTATGGAAGCCAGGAATTGGCAAAGGCTGTCCCCTATGTATTGTATTACATAGGGAGGCCGGTATACTGTGACCCTTCTGGACTAGGCCAGGTCACAAGAGCCTATGGGTGCCAGGAGCCCCCTCTGGGCAGTATTGTGCCGGGGAGCCCAAAGAAATGCCTGGCGTTTGCCCCAGACTGCAGGACTTGCCCTGCCTTGTCCAACTCAGGCAGTGAATCCTGCAGCCACAGGAGGGGGAAGTCCATTCATCTGGGTTCCCAGTCCTGGCCCCATGCCGGGCGAACAGCAGGGCTCAGTTAGTGGGGGTGTGGGGGCGCTGAACGGAATGTGTTCAGTTTTGCTTCACTTCTGCTGTTAACTTGCTGTTAGACCTTAGGCAAATCATTTCTCCTCCCCAAGTCTCATTTATCTTGTCAGTAAAGCGGTCCCTTTCCCAGGACCAAGTAAAATTACTCGCTTTTAAATTGAAAAACACAAACTAAATACATTTTTTTTTTGTTGTTTTCTGACTTGGGTCTTGAATTAAAATGGAAAAAGGGCTGTTGGCCACCAGTCTAAAGAATGCCAGATAAGGTCAGTTATGGACTGGGACTGAAGGAGCAATGAGTGTCTAACAAAAGAGTGAACACGGGTGACTGATCCCGTGGTGTGGGTGTCTGTAAGTGCACAGGGAACCCAGAGTAAGAGAAGCTAAATGGGTAGAAATGCTGCTCTAACGGAGTGAGCCTGAGGTACCTCTGAAGGGCTCTGCCTGCACCCTCTCCTCAGTAGTTAATGACCTGAAAAACAATCATTGCCTTAGGGGAATTTTCTGTTTTAAAAGCTCTATTCCAGAAGTTCCACTTTCAGAACCTTTTTCTGTTGCTGGTAGAACACTGTTGAACACAGATCTATCACCTTTTCTTTTTGTCTGTGTTTACCTATCCAGAAGAATCTAATATAGGATGTGCGTCTATTGTATAAGGAAATGACAACTGTTGACCAACCCCAGTGGAGAAAAATTGCCGAAGTTACAGTGTTTGTTCTTCACATGGATTTTTAAGTTTCCTCTTTTAGTTGAACGTTTTTATAAAGACAGAAGTGGAAAAATAGCTTTATTTTGACATGTTAAAGCTCAAAGACAAGTTAACATAAATTCTGTATTAATTAATATCTATGGTTTATTGAACTTCTGCTCTGCAGGGTGCTTTATATCATCTGTGTTACATTTTTCCGTGACAGCAGTCCTGTGACGGAGCCATGAGTGACTCAAGGTGCAGTAGTTATAGTAAGGATTCTACTCAGGTCTGTCTGGGCCCAGAGCTTTCCCCTTCCCATACCCCACCGTACTTTGGAGTTTATATAACATTTGAGACAATATGTTTGTGTGCCTTATTTTTTAAAAAGTTTTGTAAGTTCTAAGAAAGCGGTGTTTGTTACTTTTTAGAGAGCTCTTCCTTGACACTCCCCTAAAGGCCCAGGCTGGATGGGGTTCCTCTATCGCCATGGCCACTTCAAAGCTATCATTGTGGTTGCGTAGTTATCTGTGCAGTGACTGTCTAACAGCAGTGTTCACTGTGGAACTGCAGGCTTTGTCAGCTCAGAATCCTTATCTGTGCCAAGCCTAGTGCCTGACCCATAGTAGGCCCTCTTTAAAAAGTTGAGCAGGCATGAATGAGTGGAAACCATGCTTGTTAATAGCATTATGTGGCGATAAGACCATCATTCCTTGACTTTCTCCCCAAAAGTATAAAGTTTCAAGCAGACAAATGAACAGATAATTCTTAAAATCGAACTAATCTGGGCAAGCAAAGAGAGTTTAAAGATAGAAGAGGGAGCAGCAGTAGTGCACAAGGGAAACATTAAAGCAAATATATATATATTTTTTCCACAGAATCTTTTAGAATTCTTGAGGGTTACAGTTCTGAGCTTGGTTTCCAGATATCATTGCTTTAAATGTATAAAGTGTATTTTTAAAAAGTGAAACCCATACTCATTTAGAAATTGAAAAATATGTAATCAAGTTGTATCAGAACAAAAACGTGCTTTTTGTGTAAAAAGCTGATTAAATGGAATCATCCTATTTAGTGATTTAAAAGGATTTGATTAAAATAATACCTACTTTAACTACTCTCAAAGGGCTGAGGAGAGAGGTTTAGTTTCCATGCATCCTGGATGGCCTTTGTCTGGTGTGATTAAAGGGTTTTCAGTGCCTGCCATGAGAGAGGCCCCTGCCATTGCTGCAGTTTCAGTGAGACCAAGAATTCCTATACTGTCATTCCAACTGTTTGCAGGGTTTAGACAGCTGCGTTCAGGCCACAGATACGGCCGCAAACACTACTGCCTATCTGACAGACACAGAGGCCTTCCAAAACAAAAATTGTCATTCAAAAAGAAAAATAAAAAGAAAAATTACCTCCTGCCTTAGAATTGTTTTCTTTTTCCTCTGAGTGAGTGAATTCTTTGAAATGTGTTGGTCTGTTAATGTAGAATGTACATGGAAGTTGCTCCATTTTTCAGTGTTTCTTTGGTTTTAATAAGTCCCAAGAGAAATGATAAAAAAAAATCCTAGATTCTTGGTGTGGGGATAATTGTCTTGTAGGGGGAAAATCTAGTTCTAAGTAATCGAGGGTTAGAAATCTGAGGCCGCATCAGGAATCCAGCTTTAAAGCCACGTCCACATGATTTCTGTGCAGCTGGTTAAGAGGTGGGAAAATTAATTCATACAAGTTTTTTCTTTTGTGGGAAGAATAAGATTTCTGGGGTCAGAGGCCAGCAGTGTTTATGTGGGGTATCCAAAGGCTTCGCAATGCTAGTTGCTGGGGTGACATGAGGATGTGTCTCCAGTGTGAATAGGGGGACATTGGCTTTGGGGTGTACCGCCCCGATGCGTGTGCTGGTTGCTTTAGGGAGGTGAGGGAGAGAGTGAAGAAGAGGAAGGGAAGAACAGCATAAGCTACAGCTCCCTGCTATCTGTGGGAGTCATTGCTTCCTGAGTGGGCATGGGGGGGTTGCAGGGGCAGGACTCAGGTGCGTCTGGTGCCTCTGAACCCATGGACACTGGACAGGGCAGCTCCCATGTGCAGACGGGAAATGTTCCTCAGGCCCTCCCTGATACATGCGCTGCAGGCTGCCAGCCTCAGAAACTATAGGAGGCCAAAGCGGCTTACATTCTTCATTTACCGTTCTCAGCCTCACACACAGATTGACCCATTCTGCTGGTGATCGGGCAGTGGAATGACCCAGTCTCAGTGTATAATTGAGTAAGAGTCATGTTTGACACAACCCACTTTCCTGGTGACTGGGGACCAGGAAAAGGAAATGGCTTTGACTTGGGGGCAGGGAGAGAAAGAGCAGGAATGCATGCATGGGGTGTGTGTCTGTGTGTCTGTGTGTGTGTGTGTGTGTGTGTGTGTGTTTAGGAGGAAGGGACATGCTTAGAATTCTGTTTTAGACTCAAAGGCAATCATTGTTAGTCTTGGCCCAAAAATAGTTGTTATGTATTGTCCGTAATAATTGACCAGCTTTCTTTTACGTAAATCCCTGGATTGTAAAACTAAGTGGTGCTATCGAAGAAGAAAAAATATGCCCTTTGCCAATTGGAATTTCCAAAAAAAAAAAAAAAAAATCCCTCTTCCTAGACATTCTGAATTTAGGAGGATATTGATAACTGATCTAGAGCAACTGCAGATAACAGTATTTTCATTGTGATTCAAGGAAAGAGTTGAAAAATTGAGGGTTTCTTGTTTAGTCCTGGATATAGAACAGTTCGTTCATTCTTTACACATTAATGAACACTGGTAGGCCAACCACTGTTTAAGGCCACATGTTATCTTATTCAGTTGCCGCATGTTGTATGTAAGGAAAATAAAGCTCAACAGAACGGGACTGAATTGCCCAAGGACTAACATCTAGGAAGCAGCAAGATCCAAAAGTATGTCTCAGACTTGAAGCCCCCTTCTCTTTCTCCTCCAGTGTGGATGCTCTCTTGTCCTGAAGCCATCATTATCAGCCTCATGTAATTTAAATGGTAATTTTATAGCCATCTTTCATTTTCTCTTCACTGAATTTAAAAGGTCTTTCTCCCTTATTTGTGGTTTTAAAAGTAGTAGTGGTGTTTTTATCAAGGAACAATTGGAAACCTTGAAAAGAGAATTACCTCTTTAACCTGACCTGGCCCTGCAAGATAGTCGCCCTGTGAAAACGTGAAAATGACTTCCAGGGGTGGCATTCTGCAGGCAGTGGGAGCCGGGGAAGCCCATGAGACACTCATTTTCTTTCCACTGCTGGTTCCCAGACTTGGGGATCATTTTCTTATATTCTTCATCTGAGTAGCATTCATCATTCCCTGTGACAAAGGCTGGAGGTTGCCAGGAGAGAGTGGGGAGAAATGCTGCCCACGTTACAATGGAGAGACAAGACAAGCTCTCACCTACATACTTTGTACCATTTGTTTTTACACGGAGGTTTTCTCCTGTAGCCATGAGATACTGCATAATTTGTTTCACTGCAGCCAGGCCTGCTGTGTAGAAGTTGGAATCATTTGGTTGTCTGCCTTGCATAGACTCATTATCTGCTGAAATTGCGTGTGAAGGAAAGATTATTAATAAAATATGTGTGAAGAATGGCCGAAAAGATGCTTTTGTCAGTGCCCCTAAATATTTTTAAGAGCAGAGCAGCAGTTTTCTAAGACTGGTGTTGTACAGGCCGTAAAAATACATAAAAATTTAAGCTTTTCCTTTAAAGGTTATTACTGCCCACTTTTAGCCCACAACAAAATTTAATTTAAGCAGAAAACCTTCTTTATTAGCTTGCTGTGCCTGCTGTCACAAATTACCACAAACTTGATGGCTAAAAACAACAGAGATTTATTCCCCACAATTTAAGAGGCCGGAATTCCAAGAGCAAGGTATCAGCAGGGCCATGATACCTTCAGAGATGGAGAGAATCTGCTTCCTGTCTTCCCAGCTTCTAGTGGCTGCAGGTGTTCGTTGACTTGTGGCTACGTCACTCCAGTCTTTGCCTCTGCCCTCACATTGCCTTCTCCTCTGTGTGTCTCCCTCTGCAGCCTTCTTGTAAGGATACCTGAGATGGCTTTTAGAGCCTGCTGCATAATCCAGAATAAGCTCTTCCTCTCAAATCCTTAACTTTATCACATCTTTGCCATATAAGGTAATATTTGCAGGTTACAGGGATGAGGAAGTAAATACCTTTGGGGGGACATTTTCCGCCTAACATACCTCAATTTGGGAATTTCTGTAGTTTTCATTTATCAAAACATAAACCTTGCAACCCCTTGTTTCACTCATTACGTCAGTCAGTTTAATTTTCTTGGAAGGAGTCACTTGGAAGATCTAAGAACTAGTCTCTTCTCCCAGTCCCCAGATCGGGCAAGGCCATGCCTGTCTTCTTTCTCAGATTGAGGTTTATGTAAAGAAGAGGAACTATGGGCTCTGAAAGCTGGAAAGAGGCCTTGGAAATCATACCCTCTCAGTCTTTGGGGGAAACTGGGGCTACAGATGGAGGGTCACCCAAGACTGGAGCAGAGATGGGACAAGCACTTATTACACTAGCCCACCTCTTCTGCTTTATTCCTGCAGACCCCCAAGCTGTCTCTTGTGATACAAGCCTCTAGGTCATCTTTCATTTGAGAGCCCTTCAGTACCTGAAAACCCAATCCCTGAAAAATCATTTTTTCCTAGGCCAAGAGCCCTAGTTCATGTAACTTTCTTGCATTAGCTGGTGTCAGGAATTCCATCATTCTGGTCACTTCCTCCTGGATATATTCCCTTTATATCACCATCTTTTTGAAAACATGGCACTTGTACATGAACACAGTACTTACAAGATGGTTTGACCAGTGTAGAGTAAGGGGTTACTATCAGGTCTCCTTAGATGCACATTTTCTGCATCAGTACAGGCTATACTGATGCAGACCAATATTACATCTCTCATTGAGTCACTTTATCATATCTTCAGCTTGCATTGAGCATATGTGTGATAAAAATCCTTAGGACTTCTTAAGTATGAATTGCTTTAAACTCATCTCTGTTCCCCATGGTACACAGAAGATCTGGATTTCTGTCAGTAGCTGGATGGGATAGCTTGGGATCCAGAATATAGACCAGATAGGGATCCAGAGAACAAACAGATCTATGAGCTGGGGCATGCTCATGGAAATGGTACCAGCAGCAGAGTAAACAGAAGGCAGTTTGGATAATCTGGTGAGACATAGTACAGAGGAAACTCTTCTATAGGTGGCTGTCCAGATGGACAGATGTTTGGCAGCAGAAATGTGTGGCCGGGCATGTCAGGGAGCCAGGTGAGAGGCATGCAGATGTGCAGGGACTTCAGTTCAGAAGCTAATGCAAAGAGCTGAGTCCAAAAGAATGAGTTGTACAGTCAACTACTGAAATGGGGTAGGCCCCAAGACAGACGCTTGAGCCAAGAGTAAAAGGAAGCCCTGGTCTGAAGTCAGAATTGTAAAATTGATATGATTCTGAATGTCTGTGGCTGAAAGCCTTACCCATCCAGAGTCTGGGAACAGGGTCACTGGCAGAACTTGTAAACAGGATGAGTTGTTTCCGTTGAGTAAACAACTGAACGTGAGGCAAGTGATAACTCCATCCTATCCACACATACAATAGATTATTTACAATTGAAAGCAAGATTTTATCTGTTAATTTGGAAAGGAAGATGGTGTTCTTTTGGTCAGTTGTGGCTGTCATTCTAGCCTATTTAAGTCTTTTTAAATCTCTATTCTGTCTTCCAATTAACTATCTCCTTTCAGTTGTGAATTATTTGTGACTGCTATAAGCACATCTTGATGAAAACATTGACCAGAGACAAATGTGCAAAGCCCTGTTCCAAGGACCTCTCTCCAGGTCAGTGTTGTTCTTCCATGATGTTAGTGCCTTTGGATATGGTCATTCAGTCACTGAGGCCACTAAAGTGAATTATCACTTGACCCAGGGTTTCCCATCTTGCTTAGATATGTTTTTGAGTGACTATCAGGTGCTTTGCTGACATCAAGGTGTTCTGCATTTGTGATCTATCACTCTAATAGTCTTGTGAAAATGCCCTGAGATGGAGCAGTACCATGGGAAGGGAAAGTTGGTAGGGTGCTTAGTCACTGCTTTGAGTGGAGAGGTGCCTGGATGTCCTCATTGATGTCAGTAGCTTTAAATCTTGAGTTCCACTTCCTGTAACATACCCAAATGATAGCCCATGGGTGATTTTTTTTTAAAGGAGGGACTGGAATGTTGCATTCAGGTGAGGAGTACTAATCTTACTAGGGTTATGAGGGTTAAGGGTTCACCTCTACTGAAGACTGATCCTCCTTTGTGGGTATGTAGAGAGCAGCTCCCACTGTTGGGTGAACATCGTGTCTTCTCGGAAGATCTAGGGGTGTTCATTAAGTTGTGAAATGTGTCACTACTGAATATAGTCAGAGTGTAAAGTGAAAGAAAGTGAGATGCTGGGTGGATCAGTGATAACAGAAGGGATAAAACAACAATTTATGCATTTGCATAGTCCCTCCAAATAAGGCTGCCATGAGAAAGTGAGACGGTTTCAGGGTGGAACATGAGGCAGCATCATGTGGTGAAGAGTATGAGGACCTCAGGGGCTTGAGGAAGTCCTGACCGTCTCACCAAAGAGCTAGGCCACAGGAGAAGCTGACAGTCATCAAGAGTAAGGTGCAACTGCGAAGAGTGTCTGAAGTGGAGGCACAAAGTGCCGTGAAATCCCCAACAGGAGTTAGATGAAGAGATGCCAGTGAGGGGAGAAAATCATCATCATTTACCAACTTATACTTGTTGTGCCCCCTTTCTTTGGTCAGTACTGGACAAGGATGGACTAATTCCCAACTTTGATGTAGAGTGGATTCATACACAGGGTAGAAGAATGGCAAGAGGGAAGGCTCCTGTCCATATTATTTTTTCTGTTGCTGTGTGTCAACATACATAATGCTATGGTAACTGAAGACAAAACCTTTGTGTGGGGGGAGGATTTTGTCCATCTTTAGAATATTCTAAAGAGTAGGAGTGGGGGAAATGTAATTAAAAAAAAAAAAAAAGCTGGAGTACCTGCCACTTTCCCCATTCTACTGTTACCAGATGAGGGAAAAAACATTTTTTTTTTCTTTTACAAGAGAGTTTGATGTACATCAAAGTGCCGCTTATGGCAAATAAAGTAAATTTGATAATGGGAAAAAGTTTGAACAGCCCTCAGGTGTTGAAAATAAAGTAACTTATAAAACCCACTTGTGAAGTTTAGAAGTCGTTATGGTGACCACAGAGGTGTTAGGTATGGGAAGGCCTCACTGGTAAAATGTCAGGAGTGTTTTTTTTAAATATATGGCCCATGAACTGGTAGGACAAAAAACTTTTGACAGTTACCATAATATTTATTCTGTTTTCTTATATTTGGTATTAATAAATATTGGCTAACTAACCAATCATATGTCTTTACAGTATTCCATTTTTACAGTGGCCAAGAAGAAAATATAATTAGACTTCTATGTTTTCTAGATGATACTGTTTAATATATAACAACAAATACTATATAATGTTCTTGGCTTGTTTCAGAACCAACAGAGCAAAATGTGTTCATTCAGAAAAAAGCATTTGTTGTTTTTGTTTGTTTCTTTGTTTGTTTTTTGAGACACAGTCTCACTTTGTCAACCAGGCTGGAGTGCAGTGACACAGTCATGGCTCACGGCAGCCTCAACCTCCTGGGCGATCCTCCCACCTCAGCCTCCTGAGTAGCTGGGACTACAGGTGCATGTCACAGCACCTGGCTAATATTTTTTATTATTTTTGTAGAAATAGTGTCTCCCTATGTTGCCCAGGCTGATCTTGAACTCCTGGGCTCAATTCATCCTCCCACGTTAGCCTTCGAAAGATCTGAGATTACAGGCATGAACCACTGCACACAGCCTAGCATTTGTTTTTTTGTTGTTGTTGGAAATATAACTTAAAAATTTTTCTTTTGGGGGCTAAAGCCCAAATCAGTGAATATCTGAGGCCGATTTGCATGTAAATTTTAGGCAACCATAATTCACTGGATGTTTACCCCATGAGTATCACTCCGCATCTCAGCTGAGATTCAAGATAGTGAATGACAGGTTTTCATATTTTCCGTCGTACCGCCATCTCCTGTGATCACTGAGAGCATTCTTCACCCGCATTGGAGGAATTGGCCACCTCAGATGCCTTTCTCTGAAGGCCTACCGTGTTTTCTCTTTCCTCACAACCAGGTCCCTGAGTCCAGTTCTTGTCACCTGTCACTTTGGAATCACCTTCACGCGCCTGGCATTTCAGACTTGTCTTTCAGTTTCTCTGTTTCTTGCTGAACTCAGACTCCTGCATTGAGGGTATCCACTCAGCCCAGCCCTGTAACTGTACCATGGTGTCTTGCTCCTCGTGGAGCCGCTTTGCTTTACAGTATGCCACCACCTGCAGAAACCTGTCCTTACTTTTCTTGTTTTTGTTTTTCACATTCATCCTGTGGGATGTAATGAGGTTTCTCTTCAAATAATCTGATCCATCTTTTATTCTTTAATTCATAGTACCCCACCCTCGCCTTTTCTCCTTTTTCTCCTTTTTGCCTTTTTGCCTTTGTTAGATGCCCAGGCATGCCACAGTACCAGGCGTTATCAGTACCAGCTCACATTCCTTTCCTTATTTGGAAGGAGGACTAACTTCCTAGCTCATTACGGACACCCCTTCCCCTTCCTCTCCACTTTCTTTTACATGCCCACCTTATCTAAAAAAAAATCAAATGTTTAGCCAACTGGGCTTAGTTTAGATTGTACAACCTGACCCCAGCCAATGGGGAAAGGATACAGGGGCAGGACTTGCTTCAGGAATAAAGGCTCTTGTGCCGCCTTGTTCAGGTGTGTTCTCATGGTGACTGGCCAAGGAGGCACCCCATGCGCAGAAGTAAAATTGCTTTGCTAAGAATCCTTTGTTCAAGTGTTCAATTTCCTTAGGATTTTGAGCATTATTCCTAATCCTTCACTTTAGTATGTCTTCAGTGAGCAAATGAAAATAGGATCATTAAAGTGAAAACGGATATTTGCTATTTTGTTTTCATGTTACAATGCAGATGGTGTGAAACATTTCTGAAGAAAAATCAAATTACCTAGACTCAGATCTTTAGGACAGTAGTTACAGTTTCTCAGGTTTTTACAAGTAATCTACTAAAAAGGGGAGAAAAATTGAAATGAACAGCTGAATTCACTTGCCTTTTTTTTTTTTTTTTTTTCTTTTCTGTTTGAGACGGAGTCTCACTCTGTCACCCGGGCTGGAGTGCAGTGGCCGGATCTCAGCTCACTGCAAGCTCCGCCTCCCAGGTTTACGCCATTCTCCTGCCTCAGCCTCCCAAGTAGCTGGGACTACAGGCGCCCGCCACCTCGCCCTGCTAGATTTTTGTATTTTTTAGAAGAGACGGGGTTTCACTGTGTTAGCCAGGATGATCTCGATCTCCTGACCTCGTGATCCGCCCACCTCGGCCTCCCAAAGTGCTGGGATTACAGGCTTGAGCCACCGCACCCGGCCAATTCATTTGCCTTTGAATTAACTTACCAATTTTAAAATTTGAATAGGAAATAAGAAAAGCTTTTAGAATAAACATTCCTGAAATAGAATAAATCCAATAAAAATTCCTGTTTTTGTCTAAATTCAGGCCATAGTACCAAGACCAGGAACTCCTAACTGTGGGCAAAGCAGAAAAATAAACTGAGTTTACTCTTAAAATGGGGATAGGGGATGGTGGAGAATTATGCCAAGGTTGGGAGTCTGGGTGCCTGAGAGATGGGTAGGTCTGGAATTATTCTATGGGAATGAGGAAGGAAGAAGGGGTGGTTTGGGGAAGTCAGTAGTAGTGAGGTACCACTCAGTAGTAATTGGGGCAGCAGTAATACAACTGATAAACTTCTGTGAACAGGAGGCAACCCTGGGATTGGCTTGTGGGTGGGAGACCTAGGCCAGCACTGCCACCTGCAGCTCCTGGGTACAACTCAGCAAAAGGCATCTGCACTCTGGGCAGACAGATTAGAAATGGTCACTCCTTGCAGATTCCCTTGCAGCAAGGTTGGCACCACCTTCTGCACATCCCTGCTGGGTTTTACCTTCCCATCAGTGGTAGCCCGGATAAATGCAGATGAGTCCTTGTAGAGAACGAAGGTTGTCATGTTGAGTCTTCTGTTTGATTGGAGCTGGGAGGCAGAAGGAGCAAGTGCTCCACCTAAGATGAGTCCACGCCCAAGGCCCTACAGAGGGTCAAAATACTGGGGAGGAGGCACTGAGGAAGGTGGGCCCAGGGCTCAGGGTAACATGAGAATTTTTTTTAATATGAGGCATACAAAGGAATAGATATGTGTATGTGTATCCACACCCACTCACACATTTACATTGTGTGTGTGAGAGAGAGAAATAAACAACCCTCTTACTCATCCTGCAGCTTGGAAGCCCTTGTGAGTTCATTCTCTCCACACCCTTCTCCTTCAATGGAACCACTATTCTAAATTTTGTGTTTATCATTTCCTTGCTTTTCTCTGTAAGTTTGTTTCCCTAAACAATTTATTGCTAACTTTTATTTACCTTAGGACTATATAAATGGTCTTCTTCTACCATTTGCTTATTTCCATCAACATTTGTTAAGATTCATCCAACATTTTTAAGATTCATTCCTATTGATGCATGAAGCATCACGCATAAAATTTATTTATCTCCACTGCTGTCTGGTCCGCTCATTGTATAAGTGGAAGACCACTTTATCTCTTCTCTCAGAGACAATTGGGACATTTCTAGTTTTGCTATTTTAACCAATGCTGCTATGAACATTCTTGAATGTGCATCCTGCTGCAGTTTTTCTAGGATGGGTGCCTAAGGGAAGAATTTCTGGGTCTTGGATTGTGTGCATCATCCACTTTGCTGAATAATAGCAAATTGTTTTCCAACGTGGTTGTACCACTTGACATTCCCACAAAGAAACATTAACTTTTAAGGCAAAGGGAAGTACGAAGGAAAGAAATGAAATGTAGGATTAACTAAACATTGGAGAGGAAAAGGAAGGATGTCATTAGATCCTGATGAAGTGCAACTCCTTATTAATATGTAGGGTTAGAACTGGGGAAATGAAGAGAAAGGTGTAGATTTTAAATGGCCATTGGAAAGGGTAAAAGGTTAGTTTGCGTGGACCGTGAGTCACATTGTCATCAGGGAGTAGATTCCATCTTGTTATCTACGGGTATGGAAACACCTGTTTCTCTACTTTTCACTCAGTTTTCTCTAATCAGCAATAATCTCCAGTGCTCTGAGTAGTAAATGCTGCCAAGCATGTAAATGTGCCGTTCCTACATCGAACTGATAGTGGCATGGATCCTAATAAAGCTTTTAAAACTGATATCTATGCAGAGGCACACAAATATTTTGGAGATTACTTTCCCCAAAACACAAGTGATTTTTCTGACAGCCATGCTTTGTGTCTTATAAAGTCAGTAAACTTACACCGGATTTGACGTTGCTGTCTCTTTTACTTTGTAGGTTTCTTTGATGAGAACTCAGAGCTTCCCTGTGGTTGCTCATTCACTTGACCTGAGAAAAATGGGTCCATAATATTTTAAATAGCAGATTAACTGTGAAATAGGAATAGTCCCCGGTAAGCATATTGGCTTCATTTGTAAGTTCTAACCACTCTGATATGTAAAACTGGTGGGATTTGTTTTGTTTTTTAAAAAATTTCCCTTCTTTCAAGTCTAGATTTTAGTAAGGCTAACTTACTTTGTTAGCATTCCTATGAAACTGAAAGTAGAGCATTAAACCATTAAAAGCACTTGTTCTCTTTTGGAGTGCTTTTGGAGTCTCAGAAGTGCAGCTTTTTTTACCTTGTTATTTCTGGGTCACCCTTCAGTAATAGCATTCATCAGATTTACTTGATTCCAGGCCAGAAAGATTAGTGATGGTGGCATTTTCAAAATATTTCTATCAGAGTTTTTTATTATATATTGACTAGTATTGTCTGTTTGAAACTTTTGATGGTGACAGTACATATCTGAGAAGGCAGCATGGTATTCTGGAAATAATTTGGAAATTTTGTGTTTGGCCAAAAAAAATGGGAAAAAACCTCAATGTCCCCCATTTGAGATTTAATTATGTAAACTGTGATACATCTATTAAATGGACTATTACATATTAGTTAAAATGATGATGATCAAAATTGCTAAATAAGTTGGACAAATGTTTAAGGTTGTTAAATAGAAAAAGAAAGCGGTATACCAAATCATATGTGGAATGTGAAGATTGGATAGGATGAAATAAAGCTGTCTTTATTCATAGGCAATATGACAGTTTATGTAGAGGAATCCTAAGGAATGTATAAAACAACTACTAGAAGGTACTAAAAAGTAAATTTAATAAAGTCACAGGATTGAAGGTCAATAGACAAGTCAATTGCATTTCTGTATATTACCAGCTAATAGCTGGAAAATCAAGTGAAGGAAACAATCCTGTGTGCAGTAATAACAGAAAAATATGAAATATCTAGGAATGAATTGAACACAAACCAGTCCATCGGCGCTATCCCTGGAAGCATTTGCATGTGATGGATGCTAACAGTCCCAGGAAACTCCCCAGGAACTATACTTTGGTTTTGTATCCCTTATCATTTTTCCGAGGGAAAAAGTTATATAGACTTGCATAATTGTTGTTTACCATCATTAACATATGGATTATAATGTCAATTGATATTCAACAAGCAGCACTCCTAGGGCCATTTCATAATTTACCTGATAATTTACCAAGCATGTTTTCCTCAAACTTTGGGTGTAGTGTATAGTCCTGAGTGACAGATGGGGGCCAGATTAAATCTCAGGCATAAGATATTCACTCAGACAGTTGTATTATTGTTTATTCTTTCTTCCTACCTCTCTCCAGGGTGTGATGAGACATTTAATCTATCAGACACCAGGAGGATCTATATAATGATTTTTTACATGCCCCAATCATTTTAATGTAATTGTCCTTCTTTTAAAAGGCTTCATTAAGTCTATTGTTAGGATAGTAAAACTACCTAATAGAGACAGGAGGGCTTTCCTCATTTTCAGAATTCAGACAGTTTTGTTAATTGCGTAGCTTTAGGTGAACAGTAATTAAATGGGTTGTGAGAATGTGCAACATTTATTTATAGTGACATAAGCATGTCACATATTTATAGTCATTACTGCACAGTCTACTTGATAACATCCTTTTGAGGGGAAGGTCATGACTGTTAAAAGTAGCTTCAACAACTATTTTTGGCAGGGTCCTTGAATATTACAGATTTGTGAATATTGCAGATCCAGGTACCCTTGTGCTAAATAAATACTATACGTATTAAACTTTTTGCAAGGAACCTATACTTGCAAGGTTTTAAAATATGCTTTTAACATTTTACATGTAAAATATTTGAGTTAAGTATGTTTGCCAATGTCAGTCGGAGTCTTTGGATTATTATACCAAATTTTGTACCTTACTTTTAACAAGGTGATAGAATAGTAATAATCTTTGGTTCTTAAATTTGTTGATGAATACAGATGTAGTGCATTATTCTTAAAGTGCTCTAACATGGCACATTTATCAAGCAGATAGGAGAGAAACTTTCCATCAAGTGTTGAGGATCTTAATGCCAATGAAATCACTCTTTGGGGGCCTTTTGAGGATCAGCTGAAAGCTAGAAATCTTCCCCACTGGAAACCTGTACATGCATACGCACACAGATACAGAATGATATTTCAGGAAGTCTTGAGACCTCTGCGTGCCTATTCAAGGACCTAAAGATATGAATCTTTTACCTTAATGTGGATTATACAAATAGCCCCCCTTCTGTTTTGCACTTCCCACCCCCTTGCCTAATCTCTCCCATGCCCATGTCTACAATGTCTACAAATCCATCTTTATATATACCTTTTCTCCATAGGACGTTTTTACTCAATATCTTCATTTTAACAATTCTGTCTAAATGTGACAGAAACAGAGATCCCTTTTCCACTACCGTTGATTTCCAGCCCATCCCCTTATTTCCCCAGTTACTAATATTAAAGGTTGTCATAACCTTCTCCCTCTGCCCTATCTCCCAAAGAATTTATGGACAGCTCCCTTAGAACAAGCATGCTTTCTTAACTCCATGCATCTAGTATATTGATAACTTTTTATTCCGTGTTCTTTCAGTGGAGCTACCACTTTTGTCCCTTCTGTTATTTGTCCACACCACCACAGTGCAAGCCTTAAACATCTGTCCTTTAAACTCTCCCAGTCACCTTGCCGCTGGACTCTCTCTCCCAGCACTGTGCTACCACACTTTCTAACTCAGTCTTCCCTTGTATGTGGTCGGCCACACGCAGGCATACACTTTACCTTGCTCCCATCTCCTTGGCCACCTTCAGTGGTTCTCTGTCACTGGACACAGCAAATTTTAAATTGCCAATTTCTTCACTGTGGGGGCTGGCTCTCCTACTCCCATTTCTGCCAGAAACTATTTTTCCAGGTTCCTTGCATGTCTGTCTCAAACCACTCTTACCCCATCTTCCTGTACTACTGACATTCTGTCCCTCTAAGATCATTAGTCTGTCAACGAGCCATCGTTGGGCATCTCACATTTTCTGTGTTTTAAGTCACTGGGCTCTGCAGGAAGGTGGGTCCCCACGAGTTGGCAGCCTTTTTTCTGTGGAGGCCTGCACTTCTGTTCACCTAGCAACTTTTCCATACCATCAGTCTGGCTCCATTGTGTCAGTGGTTCAATAAAGATACTTTAGAAACACCTTTTTAAAAATTATGGGGGTGGAGGACCAGAATACTACAAAGGAAATGAGTCCCTGACATCCCCATGTGAGCAGCCTCATCTTCTGAGGCCAGCTGGTCTGGAGGCCGGTGGCTCCTGCTTTACTCAACAAGGGGCATGGAGACAGTGATCTGTTCTCCACATCATAGCACTAAGCCAGGCACAGGGTAGGCCCTTAAGCGTCTGATGAAGGAATCATGCATGTATCCGTGGCATGTCTATTGCAATATTTCATAGACTTAATGGAGCTGGAAGTGACCTTTGAGATTATCTCCTCCAACTACATCATCCGATAGCTGAACAAGCCACAAGTCAGGGAAGCTAAATGACGTGTCTAAGGTCAGACAGCGGTAAAATCAGCTTCTCAGCCTGTTTTCTGACTTCCATCTCCCAATCTCCCTGTTTTTGCTCTACTGGAAGTGCTCAGTCTATGGTTCTTTTCCTTTCTTTCATTTCTGTGCTGATTGGTGTCTGTTCTGTGCTCAACAATCTGAGCTCCTGCTGTGAGAGACCTTGGCTCTCTTCCTTGTCTGCTGCACCTTAGTAAGCATTAGTACATACTTACTATTATCGTACATTTTCAGTAGCCCTTGGTACTTTTCAGGTTCTTTTACATATGTTTCTAATTAGATTTTACTGCAAACCGGTGAGATAGGCTGAGCAGGTATTTTTCCCACACATCAGGTGAGAAATCGGAGGCCCGGGGAGAGTAGTACTTGTTCTATGAGAGGATGATGGTGAGTTAAGACTGTTTTGAAAATCTGACTTCAGGCTGTGGAATCTTGCCTGCCTCTATGTAAATGTAAAAAATAGGATTTCATATTTTCTAACAGTTTTCCATTTAGTAGCTCATTTCATAAAGTGTGTTCTGAAGCACATTGGTCCCAGGAGATGCTCTGTGGAAAATGGATTGTGTGGCCAGATAAGCTGGGAAGAGCTGCTTGTTATATCCCCCTCTTGGGGACTCCCTGTGCACATTAACATTTAAAGGCTCTGAGAAGTCCTACTCCAAAGACTGTTTAATGTGTTGTTTTTGTAATTGTGGTAAAACACATGCCACTAAAATTTACCATATTAACCATTTTCAAGTGTACAATTCAGTTGTGTTAAGTATATTCACATTGCTGTGCAACCAGTCATGACTACATCTTGGAAAACTTAAAATCCATACCCCTTAAATAACAACTCTCAATTTTGCCGTTCCCCTAGCCCCTGGCAACCAGCATTCTACTTTTTGTCTGTATAAATTCGACTCCTCTAGGTACCTCCCGTAAGTGGATCATATAGAATTTGTCCTACAACTGCCTGATTTCATTTAGCATAATATTCTCCAGGTTAATCTGTGTTGTAGCATGTGTCGAAATTTCTTTCCTTTTTAAGTTGAATAATATTCCATTGTATGTGTAGACCATATTTTGTTTGCATTCATCCATCAACGGACACGTGGGTTGCTTCTGCCTTTTGGCTATTGTAAATAGTGTTGCTGTGAACGTGGATGTACAAGTATCTTTTGGAGACCCCATTTTCAGTTCTTCAACTAGATACCCAGAAGTAGAATTGCTGGATCCTATGGTAATTTTATTTTTAATTTTTTAAGGAACTACTGTTGTTTAACATATTTTTATACTCAGTTCATAAACTTGTTTGATCACAAAGTTCTTTTTCCACATTACACCTTTGGGTATCCCACAGAGCATGGGTTTTTCAGAAAACGCTTTGGGGAATCCTGAGCTCAGTAAGCAATTTCTGCTTGTTCCAAGGGGTCAGGAACCTCAGGATGCTGGCTGGGGAATTTGGCCATTAAGTTTCCGGCCCAAGGACAAGGTCAGCAGTGCGGTCCCAGGAGCTGCAGAAGAGGAGGAAGCTCGCAGGGTGCACAGCCAACTGGAACCAGGGTTCCTCCGCTACTCCAGAACAACACCGTCAGCTTGACATGGAGTGAAGCGGCCATTGTGGTGCTGAGGTTGTTTAGGACTGAACTGATTGGACAGTATCTTTACTGGTCAAGAGAGTAAGGAGGGCAAGCCTGCCTGCCTCTGTGCAGTTAAGGGCCTGGGGAAAGCTTTATGATAAGTGTCCGATTTCAGAATCCACCGTTTCCCCTATCTCCCCCAAGAAGAGTACCCTTAGTCAAAATCTAAATGGGCTCCTCTGCAGGGCTTGTTGTGTTGGCTCAATCTAATTGGTCTTTAAGGTGGTTCTTAAATAGCTAAGGAATAATTGTGAACACTGTAATTGTGTGGGTGGGTAAAAATTGCAACCAAGTTGATGGAAAGGGTGTGTGGGGGCACAGGCAGTAAACTGAGGAAAGAAAAAAAATTCTCTTTACCCCCAAAAAGCTGTTGTGTACCTCCAGTGTCACTGTGGTCAACTTTTCTCCAGGACCAGCTCAGGAAGCCTGAGCTACTGGTGACCCTGAAGGGGGCATTACATGATTGAACACTTCAAATGCCCAGTGTTGTTCCTGTACACACTGGCTTAAAAATGGGCATGAGCCGGAATGGTTTTAGGGACATCTGGAAGAAAATAAACTGGGAGGTTCCTGTAGCTGTTGCAGCTTGGTATTAAGGATGAGAAAAACTGTGGAGAGGACACAGAGCCCCAAAGAGGCTTTGAACCAGCCTGCAATAAGATCATAGAACACTCAGCTTCTTAACTTACTTCACCGAGAACAGATAATGATACCTCACATTGTGGGATGAGAATTTCATAAGCTCTCTGAGATCCTTAGATGAAAGCTGCTACTGATCCGTAGACTATTATTATTAGGAGACTTTACTTTTCCGTAAATAAATGTTACAGCTTCTTCTCTCTGACTCTCTGGCTCTAAATGAGGTCAGATTCAGCCTCTCTCATTGGCTGACTCTTGCCCTGTCTTCAGGACCACAGTTCTGCGTGGAAGCACTGAGATGAGCTGGAAAGAGCTCTGATAAGGGCTCAGGAAATTCTGTGCAAAATTTCAGACAAGCAGCTTCCCCTCGCAGGGCCTCAATTTTTTCATCTCTAAAGGTCCCTTTCTAAGGTCCGTTCCAGCTCTGTAGGTTTGTGATTTTATCAAAGAAACAGAACAAAAAGTCAACTTCTAATTACAAATTTTTATTGAGTCCCTGGTATGAGGTAGGCACTGTTTTAGGTACATGGTCTAAATTGGTGAACAAGGTCACTTATTTTAGTGGGGAGAAAAGAGATGAGACAGTAAGCAGTAAGTATTAATATGTAAGTAAATTCTGCCATTGTTAGAAGGGGATATGTCCTATGCAAAACCAAAATAATGTGGTAAGGAGAATTGGAAATGCAGACAGAAGTGCAATTTTAAAAATGTGACAAAGAGGAACTTTTCCATTATAAGACTTACTAGATCAAGTCCATCATTAAGGGGATGGGGGCTGTAAATCTCTCCTTTGGAGATTTTTTAGGAAGCGAAATCTATTCATGTTTTTGGATTCAGGCATATTCTTGTTTGAATATAGAAGGGTTAAATGGATTACCCTTTTGAAGGCTTTCTTTTTAAATGATTTAGTGGTGTGTGCAGGGGTTGCTCCAGAATTTGTGTGTGTGCATAAATACACACATATACATATATAGAAGCACACACACATACACATACACTTTCTTCTTAAGGAACAGTAGAAGTCAGAAGTCAGGCCCAGATGCTAACACACCTCCACACCAGCTCTGAAAAGGCCAAGTAGTATGCCATAATGCTATAGCTCTCCCACCCTGCCATTTCACAAGGGAGAAAACTGAAACCCCGAAATGCTAGCAACTCACAGAAATCCCAGTGAATCAGGGATGGGTAATGGAACTTGGCAGTCCTCTGGCCTCTTCACTTCTCCCTGCATTCCTTTTTCAATGAGATTGGCAGCTCAGTTGTTTTCTCTTCGCCTTCTCTCTTGCTTGTCTACCACTTCTGCTCCCATGGTTGTATACTTAAATAGTAATAAAATGATAGAATACTCACTCTAACTCTTATGTATCCAGACCCACCCAATCCAGTGTCAGAATGATATGAGTCAAAGACATACAATCTAGTGACAATAATTTCAGAATAGCACAACTTGACTTGTCTTTCTCAATACCATAGAGGGATATAGGATTACAGCAATATGTATGTAAGTCCATCTTTCTCCCTCCAGCTTTCCTCACTCTTTACAGCCCTTACAAATGAGCCCCCAAGCCTTTCCTAACTGTGGCCCACCTGCTCTCCCACCTTTCCTCCTGATTCTGCATCACAAAACTCCCCCAAACAGGTCAGGGCAAAGGGAAGAACCAGGAAGGCAAAACCAGAGTCCACATGAGCAGCTGGGAAGAGTAATCCTGGGAACGTGTGTTACTAACTTCCATTCCCTCACACAATCGTGTGTCTCTGCGCTGCACTAGGCATTCTTCTATCTTACCTTATATAATTTAATCCTCACAGAAATCCTGTGTGGTAGGCATTGAGATCTTCATTCTACTGATGAAAAAACCACAGTCAGAGAAGCTTAGTAACTTGCCTGGTGTCATGTGATAGAGAAAATGCTAGGATTTGAGCCCAGGTCTGTATAGTTATCAAAACTGTGCTCTGTCTGCTACATTACTACCCTCTATAGAATATAAATCCCAGAGGATCTATGTTATTTCAGTTGCCAAATTAATGAAACTTGCCGTCTGGTGTTCATATTAAGGCAATTAAATTGGTTTTCAGCTAAGATCTTGAAAGTACAGTAGCTACATGGAAAAGAGGATACCTCCCCCAAAAGGCTTGTGCAGTGGAATGTTTGTTTTGTTCGGGACCATGGAGAGCTGTCTAGGCCTCCCTGCCCGCAGTCCAGAAAGATCCCAGCAAGGCCTGTGGACCACCATTCCTATGCATCAGAGGCAATGGCTTTCTGACTCTGTCAGTCTTTTAGCAGGTTTTACACCCAGCAGGTGCTCATGTTAGGCCTGGCCATCTGAGACAATGCCTGCAATGCTCAGAGATGGGAGCTCAGCGGAGTTTTCAGAAGTACTGAAAACTTTAAACGATTCCTTCATCCCCAGAATAAAGATTCTTTCTGACAAATGCATTGGTTCAGTTTGTGAACTTGATTCAGATAACCTTAGGAGTAAAAGTGTGCAAGACCTCATTTTGTGGCTACCTGGTAACACCTTGGCTGAAAGCTAGTTGTTCACTTTAATAGTGAGTAGTGGAGGGGAAAGGGTCTGAAAATGAAAGAAGGCCTAAGAGACCAGAGAAGAAAAATAGCTAAACCCAAACCTAAGGAAATACAGAGTGAAATTCAGAGTAATGACTGGGGGAAGGTAAAGCAAAATAGTTGAGACAGAGCGAGCAATGAAAGGTAAGTTAGAGCAGAAGTATATGTGACCTGAAAACAAGGCAAGAGGGAGAAATGTACTATAGACAAGGGTACAGAGTCATGGGCAACAACATCACCTGATGTTAACAAGATGCAGTATAGAGTTCTGTTCTCATCCATGATGGCGTCAAAGCTTTCTCCTATATTTCAGGAGAAGGTTAAGTCGAGTGTACAGAGAGCTTTTGCATGAGTTCTTTTTCCACATGCCTGAGAATGTATTAGTTACCTCGAGAGGAAAATTATTTGAAAGTAGAGGCACTAATATTTACCATCATCCAAGTTGCCCCTTAATAAACTGTGAAGAGACCAGCACAGAGTGAAAAGAGCTTAGGATAGATTCTGTGGCAGTGGCCCACCCAATGATGTTATCACAAGTGAGTCATTACCAAATGCATTCTTCACATCTTGCAAAAGATGTTTTTCAACTTTCCAAAGTTTGCAGTGGGGATTTTTTAAAGACCATGCACCCACGGAAGAGCAGTTGATACTTTTCCTTTGTAGAGCTGCTATGCTTTTTAAACTATTTACCCAGTTTGAAATGTTATTTGACTTCTGAGTATTCTATACCCACAGCCGATGACTTTATGTACTCCTTGCTTTCAGTTCCTGAGGCGTAATGTATGCCGAACTGATTAAAAATAGCATTCTAATGAAATGGTTGGGTGTGTTGTTACAATATACGTCAGCTACAAATGGGAACTTCTTTCCTCAGGAAATTTGATAAACTGAAGGTCAATTTGAGTGTTTATATATATTCTGTGAGAATGTTTTTTCCTTCCTCATGGCTTCCTTTTCAAAATGACCAGTTAATTTGGGCTTCCCACCCAGACACATATTTTAACACTTGTAACAGTTAGCTGAGGTCCGTTATATTAGCATGATACAAGAGCTTGGATTAAATGTTGACCAGCAGAGCCTGTGAGTGTATAGAATCTTAAGGGAAAGCAGAGAGAGTCCTTATTAGTTCAAATATTGGATATTTTAAAAGTAAGAGGGGATGGTTTTTATCCCTTAGATCTTGGCCCTCAGCAACATGTGAAAAGCTCCCATTCTTTATAAAAGGGAGAAAAAGTATAAAATTTTTTGCCTGACATTTTCTCCTCAATGCCAAACTTACAGAAAGCCTTAATGCTTGAGGTGGCACACATATTTTGTCTAATCCAGTGTTTTCTCAAAATTTGAGCCGGTATTTAAAAGTCAGGATATTTCACATTTTTTTAAATGCAGATTTATGCCTTTTCTTTAAAAATAGGATGATCTGGCAGCACAAGGCCAACATGGCCTCCTGGCAGCCATGACTGGGGCTGGAGCTGCATAGTGGCCACCTCTGCAGGTGGTTTCTGGATCCTCCGTTCGGTTCCCTGTGGGTCCCCACACCTGTAGCCTATGGCCACAAGTGTCAGTTGCCATTCATAATCACTGTTAATCACTGCAAATGTACTGTAGATTTTTGTATAATTGACAAGAATTTGTCTGTACCCATCTGATAACGTGAAAGAGACAGAGGGACATAATCTCACTTGCTCCCAGCTCACCTCACTTGTGTGTTAGCTGCCCTGTGGCATGTGATCTGCACCTACTGCTCATCCCCTTACACCCTGTTTTCACCCTGCTGCAGTTGTATTTCCACTGCTGCTGTTCTGCTGTAGCAGCCATGTGGAAATTAGAGCTTTCTCTTGTGTGACAAGCCCTTTCTTGGGTCCTCGTGCTCCTCTACCTCTTTGACAGTCAGTGATGGTGTGGTTGACCAGCACTCCCTCTCAACGCTGTCCTCCTTTAGCTTCTGTGACTCGACTCTCTCTTGCATTTCCTTCTATTTCTCACTCATCTCTCAGTCTGCTTTGCAGCCTCAACCTCTACTGCCTTTTTCAATTACTGTGATCCCTTTATCAAGTATTACATGAACTTTCAGGTTATGTTTTTACAATTCAGACAATACAGAGGTATGTAAAGTCTTTTTTAAAAAAATTATCCTCCTTCCCACTCTCCTCAGAGTTAGTCATGGTTAACCCCTGGACCGTTGTCTTTCCTGACCCTTTTCCATGTGACCTAGCTTGTTTGTTGTTGTTAATAGGATCGTTTCATAGCTACTGCTACTGGCCCTGGTCCACATAAATAGATGTCTACCTTACCTGTTTTATGATCTGCCAGCTACTTAAATGTTGGTATTTCCCAGCATAGCATTTTGAATAATTCCAGTGCTTATATCATTTTTTTTTTTTTTTTAAATAATTGTGTATCTGATTTTCCTAAGACTCTGAGCTGGTAACAATAGTGTCTTTTCATGCTCCCTTGGCTGTACGTACCTGAAAATTCAGTGAGTGAATGAATGAATGTTGGCATTTTTGCGCATTCAGTTAGATCCTCCCAATTTATATTATGCAGAGAATACTAAATTATATCATAATTTAAATTCAAACGTAAATATCCTAAGCGCTGTGGTAAACATATTAGTGTAATTATTATAAGGTACAGTTAATCTATTTCTCAGGTCATTTCCTAATAGTAATATATTAATTTTGCTTTTCTCATTAAGATCACCATACTATTCAAAAGAGAATTCTGCACACCATTTATTTTGGTTAGGAGAAATATTGGTGGCTAGTTGTTTCTGTTTTGTATATTTTGAACGAGTGTGTACTTTGGCGTCTCACCAAGACAGTATTTTTGTATGCAATTCATTCTTCATAAAAGTATCGTTTATCTTTAAAGGGAATATAAATGCATAATGGTTGTATAAAGAGAATTGCCTTAACACAGCATCTCTTCAGTAGGAAAATAGTTGAGGTTTATGAAGTGAGCCTTGTCAGATATGATTTGAGCTGTCTTGCTAAGGGTTCCCATTCAGTATCATGCACTGTTCTCAGCCCTGATTTAAGGAGAAACCAATGAAAACATCTATCATCTGATAGCCGTGGGATATCATCCAAGCTTGTGTCATGGTCCTGTAATGTTCCCGGGTTTGTGGAGTGAAGAAAATAACACTTGGGTATTTGGAATTTATTCTAAAGCTGTTTTTGTCAGGGGTGGATGACTTTCTCATTCCTGAGTTGAAATGAGACTTTTAAATATTCTTAATAACTCTCTTATCGCCAGACCCTCTGCATGAGACACCAAGGGTGAGTGTTTGAGAATAATATTTTTTAAATTTATTTGGGTATTTTTTTAAAGTGGAGGAGGTGAGACTTATGAGCAGTAATGAGCAGTAATGAGCTGAAGTCAGTTGGTCACTAACAGTCCGTATCAAGCCATGATCCCTTCTTGCACAAATTTGAAAAACGTGTAAACAAACACAAAGTAGGTAGTAAAGAAGCAGGAAAATGGAAACTACACAAAGACCTCTACAGTCCATGCATCTGTAAAACTAATTAAAAATCTGCCTAAGGGGTTAATGGAATGGCTAAAACTCAATTTAATATGGGCCATGGTCTCAGGGAAGGCAGTTCAAGTACTATGTTTTAAAGACAGGTTCAGAGAAGAAAGAATATTCTATTTCAGGGACTGTCATAAAACAGTCCAAGATTTAGTTGGAGACTTGAAGTGAGTTCATATTATGGAAGGATTTAAATGTTGGAATAAGAATTTGAATGACTTCAACAAGGAACAGAAAAGGAATAAAATGATTCTGCCCATACTGATACCTTGTATTTATAGATGTACTATAGTTTACAGACTCCTTTTGGGAATGTTGTTTTATTTTATCTGCACTAAATCTTAATGAAAATCTCAAGTCTTTGTGAAGACTGAATCTCCAGGATTGCTGATGGCAAGCTGGGCCTGGATGTAGGGGATTAAGGGGAGAGAAGAGAGGGAGACAAAACTCTCTCTGAGTTTCTGCGCATCCGACCAAAATAGGGAATGGAAAGAGGCAGTTTGGGTGAGAAAAGATGATCAAACCTAGCCAAGACTAGTGAGGAGAGCTGCTGACAGTGTTAAATGTCAGGTCCTGGGGGATGAGAACGGTGAAGTTAAGAGGTTGCTGGTGAACTTTGCAAGAACCTGTTTTGCAGCTTGGTGAGCTTGAGAGCCAGAGTCTGAGTGGGGTGAAGCAGAGCCGAATGGTCCAAGAGACACATAGTTAGGCAGTGGAGGAGGCTGATGGACTCAAGGGGAGAAGTAACCAAAAGAGAAACATGAGGGTCAAATGATGCTTGTAAATCAGGGAGCTGCTATGATGCTACAATTTAGAGAAGCAGCAGCATGACAGCATGAGATCATGTTCTGTGTTGTTTATTTGCAATTTGTTGAATTTTACCTCCCTCAGGAAATAGCTGTGGCTCAAAGGCAGACAGCTTTGGGTAGAGGCACATGACAGCAACATTGGAGAAAGCTAGTCAGCAGTGGCAGCAGCAAGGCAACAGACCAAGTACTCGTTACCATGGAGGGAGCTGGGCACCTGGGGTGGGCTGTGGGCATTGAACAGCACAGTCCACCAGGCTGGCCAAGCATCTTGCAAATTAGTGGTACAAACATCAAACATGTGTGATCATTACCGCTGAAAACATAACTCAGAGCTCATGCCCATAGGGTTGTCTTCATATATATGCCTTTTTAAAAAGGAGTATTTACAACATTAAGTCCATAGTCAGCTTGATCAGATCAAGCCAGCCACCCTTATGCCTGAGGTACTTATAAATGCTTTGTGTGTTGGGTGTGTGCTGCTGCTGTGCTCAGCGGCCACCTGAATTGATATTGCACCCAGAAATTGCACAAAGGGAAGTGGTAGATGTGTGTGTTTTCTCCCAGTGGTCCATCTTTGTTTCTCTCAGCCTTTCACCTTGCCGCTGCCGCACAGGATTATTTCGGTTGAAATACTGCAAGACTGAAATATATAGCTTGTTCTTGGCGTGGTGAACCCCTGTATTGGCATGGCATGAGATAACTGTCAGCAGATTTCTGGAATTCACATAAATGGCATCCAAAGGAAGAGGCTGTCAGTCATCAGGTCATCTGTGTGCTCTTTGCCATTCTCACAATTGGCTGATTCTTCAGGGCACATGTGCATAGATGGAGCATTTGTTGGCCCTGACTCTTGCTTTCAGAGGCTGGCCAGAATCACAGCCAGGCACTGTTGTAACCAGACAGTGCCCCAATGGAGGAATCACGCTGCTCTTGTTGGAATCCAAAGAGAGACACTTTGTCATTTGTTTATTAGGGATACTTATATTTTATCCTGGATTGAAAATAATAATTACCAGAAACCATTAGTTACTAACACAAGTGGTCCACTTTGAAACTCAATCCAGCATTTAAGAAAAGCAATGTATCTTTGCCAAATAACTTGAGGTCTTTGTGTGTGGAGCTGACAGATGGAGTCCATTGATGATGAATGCACTTGGATGCACACAGAGTCCAGGAGAGCATCCTTGGGCCATGAGGGTTTGCCAGAAAGTTAACAAGGCTGAGTTCAGAAGGGCTGTGGACAGAGAAAGTCAAACCAGTGAAATAGCATGCGTGGAGATTCTTTTTTCAGTGGGATAGCTACCAGGGCATTTATTGCACCTGCTTTAGGATGATACACCATGTATTCATTTAGTTTTAGCCATATTATAGGAGTAACTTGCAGAAAAGAGGACTTTTAGTACAACAGTACTTGAGAAATCAAGGCAAAAGAAATTGTCTTAAATTTTACCCTGTGAATGTTTTCTGTTACTTAATAATACTTCTATAGCTTGAGTGGTTGGGATAAAAATTTAAAGAATAGGACTTCACTCAACCAAATAGAAAATATGTGGTTGCTGTGTTTTTTTTTAAAAAAAAAAAATACAGAAAAATATATAGAAAAAGGTGATAATTATCCAAATCCCACCTATATACACAGGTAGAAATACATGATTTCATGTAATTGGGATTGTACTCTATAAGCTAATCTATAATCTCTTTTGATCACTCCTTTCTATGTTGTTGAATATAATTTTACATCAAAATTTTAATGCCTGCATAAAATTCAGTTGTACATGTTTATCCTGTTAATTTATTCATGGTGACATTCATTCATCAAATATTTTTTTTCAGTCTTACCATGTAGTAGACACTATGCTAAATCCTGGGGATGCAGCAGCAAACTCCTCTCTCAGTGGATATTTAGGTTATTGCTGATTTTTCTGTTGGAAGCAACAGTGCATTGAACATCCAATACTGCAACATGTGTCTTTGAATACTTTATTTTCTCCCTAGAATAAGTTCCTAAGAGAATTGGCTGGTCAAGGAGTTGGCACCTTTTGAAGTTTGATCCGTATTTATTGCCTAAACATTCGTTACTGGAAGTGTCAGATGATGCCAGTTTTTCCATATTCTCATGATAATAGTTTTTGTTGGGTATCATCTTTGCAAACTTGATAGGTGAAAAATTATACTCTGCAATTTTAACTTATGTTTATTTGATTTTTCAGTGTGCTTGGAATGGGAATTTTAACTACTAAGAAATTGTGACCTCCATATGATCTATGGAGTACAATTTTCTTTGAGTCTTAATTTTATTTCTCTTAAAAAGGAAGATCTTTTTTTATTTTCTTCTTCGGGGTCAGGTTAGAATCAGGGAGAGGTTGTCTATTTCAGGCAACTGAATCCTCACTGAAAGGATGTTGTATAAATATTACTACTGACTTAAATCTAGTTGGTTTTAGCATCGTGGAACTATTATCAGAGCTTTTGCTCTAGTTGTTACTATGTCATAAGGGAGATTTATTTAACTCAGAGATGTATTTAACTCAAAGATAACCCTTTGAGTTAAATATGTTTAAATTTGTATGACTTGATTAATTGCCTTTTGTTTTCAATAGATGCCATATTTTTGACAACATAAAAGAACAAAGAGGCATTTAAGGAGTACCTAAAAAAAATCATAAGGGTAAATGCCTAAAAATATATGGTCTCCATTTAGCTCATCACCTAGCTATGTAGCATTTAAATTTTTAAAAAATACTGTCTATTTTCTGGCCACAAGTGAAATTCAGCAGTAGCTGAACAAGACAGATACGCCGGGCATGGTGGCTCACACTTGTTATCCCAGCACTTTGGGAGGCTGAGGCAGGTGGATTGCCTGAGCTTAGGAGTTCAAGACCAACCTGGGCAACATGGCGAAACCCCGTCTCTACAAAAACTACCAAAATTAGCATACACCTGTAGTCTCAGCTGTGAGGCTGAGGTGCGAGGATTGTTTGAAACCCAGGTTGAGGCTGCAATGAGCCATGATCACACCACTGCAGTCTAGCCTGGGGAACAGAGAAAGACCCTGTCTCAAAAAAAGACAAAAAAGAAAAAAAAAAAGAGGTACTCAGAGAACAGGATATAACTCCTTTACTGAAGTTCCACTACTCAAAGATGACCAATGTCTCTGGCCTTTGGAGTATTTTATTCTAGTATTTTTTTCCTCTAGTTATATATTCTACAAAAATGGAACCATACTAAGACTGTACAGCATTTTGAATCTCAGCAAATGTGTATAGTTATTAACAATGAGAGGGAGTGGTTACTTAGATTTTTTTTATACTGGTTTAATGGGGAATTTTGTTTGTGTTGCTATTTATTTGTAATAAAGTTTTTATTGGAATGAAAATTAAGTATAATTGAAAGATATTTTAGACAATTAAAACTATAAACATTTCAGTTCCTCCTAATTCGTTGTTCAGATCTCCTGCTTATTATGCAATGAGAAATAATATGACCATTTTCTCTGTTATTTGGGAAGATGTTTAAACAGTTTACAGGCTGCGGGAGGCTGCAGCTGTAGCCATTTCCTGTTGCTTCTACTCCTGGAGAACATGGAGGTGTTGTTGGGCTGACTGAATGTAAACTGCCTGAACAGGTGTCTGCTCTGAATCTTTCTCAGCTCTCCAGCTCTCATCCAGTGTGATTGAGCTGAATTTCATGAGATAGTTCTGTTATTGAATACTGTCAAAATTAAATTTTTCAGTATTAAATTTGTTTTGAGGGAAGCCAGCTCTTCAAAGAAGCCTATTAGGAAATCCTTTTAAAGCACACCTGTGTACATACACACATGCAGAACTGTGAATTCACCAGCTTACCTGCCTTGCCTGTTTGAGATTATCCAGGAATTAGATTTTATAATTTTTTTGAAAGTTGAGAACTCACCTGCTGGCTGCACTCATGCGTATGTGTTCAACAGTCAAATCCTTGCTTGCGTTTCTGCCCCATATAGAGTAGAACTTCCATGTGAATTCATTTGAATGGAAAAGGAATTATTTTTATTTTATTGCCATCTCTTGCTTTTTGTTACAGAACAAGAATGGAGTTGTTTTGAAGGCTCAGACCAAATAGATATTTTAAAAATATGTATTCTGTTTGGCATTGATCCTTGAAAATATCTTTGTCACTGGGTGAAATTCATAATTTAGGTTTATATAATATTTTCTTAATTTAATTCTACACAGTATATATTATTCTAGACTATGTATATAAAATTTTTTTGCATAATTTTTTTCCATTTCAGATTCTTAATTATTTCCAACTTTTCACTAGCATAGATCAAATTTTACTTGTATTTAATTTCGAACTTTAATTATTTCTTTATTCTTCTAGGAAATTTCAGATGCTTGCAGTGAAAAAAAAAAATCTTCTTGTGCTTCAGGTTTTACTTTGTTTTGTTTTGGGTGAGAATCTGGGACCTCATCAATGAAAATGGCTTTATCATTTGGCTTTATTATTTTCCTCCCCACTTTTGTCTTTAGAATTATAACAACTCATAAAACCAGAGCCAATTCTGAAAGTTTCCCCAAATGTTAGGTTTTGTTTTCTCCCCATCATTTTGACCTATTTCTAAAATGTTGAATAGGAATACTGTTTGAAGTCAATTGTTGGCGTGGGATTTTTCCCTTTAGCTTTTCAAGTCCTCCAGAGCAAACGTACTTTCTCTTTACAGAGTGAACGTAAGTCAAGACAGCAGTGAGGCCCTCTGGCGTTGGGACCCAGTGAGAAATTAAGGTTTGCTAGTGCTGGTTCCAAGGTGGCCTAAACTCTTGTACTTCAGCTCATGTCTTGCTGGGACAGATCTGAAAGAAGATCCATCTCCGTCGGTTTTCTTGATACTTCTGTGCCTTCTGCCTGGCAAGGGCATCAGAGCCATGGGAACTTAGAGGTAACAAGGGCTCCCCATCTGTCCTCGACCCACTTGCAAGTTTCAACTCACACCTCTTTGAGGACACTCTGGCATCCACGCACATCCTCTTACCACACAGTGAAGATCTCCGTTAATAGCTAACATTCATCTAGTGCTTCTAAGACCTTTAATATTTCACTGCTGCTTTTTGGAAATCCTGTGAAATAGGGGTCATTATTATCTCCATTTTGTAGATAGCAAAACTGAGGCCTACAGAGCTAAAGTAGCTGATTTAAGTCTACAACTTATCATTATGGTCTGGAGTCTGTTGGAGTCCTGCATGCTAGCTCTTAACCACAGCACTCAATACCTCTTTCTTCCAAGCAGATTCCAATAAAGTGAAAGTTGAAGGCCCTAAAAAGTATTTGAGAAACACTGTGATTTCGTTTATTGGGATTTGACCTACATTCTTTCTGGGAATATTGTCAAGATGAGATATAGTTTGTAAATGAGGCTAGTGCAGTATGATTATTCTCTCAAGTTTGCGTTTCATAAGCTGGAGTCATTTGCTCATGCTATGTTTTGTAGAGTCTTCCTGAAGCTGTTGGGTTCTCTGGTGGTTAAGGATAATATCTTTATTAAATTGCTGCTGTGGTAGGCCTTGGTAAAGTTCAACTGGGTTGGGTGGGGAAGCTCTTTGAACTCTCAAAAATCACCAAACTACAGATAATCACAAATCTAGAAGAGGGAAAATATCAGTTATTTGACTTTGAAAACAAATCCAACTTTATATTTTGGAAATTACTTGCAAGACAGTAAGTCCATGATTTTACAACACAATTGCTCTTGCAGGTTTAAAATTAGAAGTAAATATCATAGTAAATGCTCATTCAATAGTTGTTTAATGAATGAATTAATTATATTGTTTGTATAACGTTGAGGAACTAGAAAGATGAGTAAGGCAATCTCAATGTGTACATGAGGGCAACAATCATGTATAATATCTACTTGGCACTTTATAGAGGGCATGACTCTCTCCATAAAAATATTTAGTATGTTCATGATGTCTTTTATCTAAAGAACTTCATGCTTTAGATATTAGTTAATTCTCAAAACACTACGCTGAGGAAGGTGAGTGACACACCCCTCATTTATAGATGAAGAATTTGCAGTTGAGACTGGTTAAGTGTGACTAACTCAAGATTGATTAACACTGGTGGTGGGAGACTTGTCTCTGGCCTCATTCTGTGCCTGTGACCTGCTCTTTGATGTTCGGGAAGCTTTATAGCCTCCTCCTGTCCAACCTCCCTTCCTCCCTTTAAAAAAAAAAAAAAAAAAAAGGAACATTTCTGATTTAATTACCCCCATAAAGGAAGAGTGATAATTTAGCTGTGTAAGTATATTTGGTTTCTAAGTATACAACTAAAGTATTTCTAGCCATTTCTCCCCAAACTCTTTTTCTTCACACAGTTCCACAAAGTGCACACCAAGCAGATGGTACAGACAAGCACATGGATTATTTACAGCCAGTACAGTAGACGAAGGCATATGTGCTAAGCCCTCTTATACCCACTCCCTGGGAGCCATTAACACATCCATTTAGATGAAAGAGTCTCGGGGTTTTGCCATGGGCATTTCTGCTACGCTCCCCTGAAGCATCACCATCTGCCCTGCCTCCTCCCAGAGGCCCTGTCACCCCCACTCCTGCCCAGCCAGTCACAGCCCTGTTCTTCCGAGTGCCCTCATTCACTTAGATACAGAGCTGATAGCAGCTGCTGTTTTTCACTTAAACCAGTTTAGCTCTATGTCTATCTGACTTCCTTCTACCTCCATTGATGTACAGGGCTCTTTAAAAGGCTACCCTTGGGCCAAGTTCAGTTCCCTACCATTCCATATAACTGTTTTGAGCACTGTCCACACTTTAAACTGGGTCCTGGGGTGCAGAAGGTCCTAAGACTTGGTCCCTTGAGCCAGTATGTTTGTTTCTTCCTTTGTGCGCAGTTTCAAGGCTATACCTGTGATGCCTGGAGAGTCCCATTCTTCCAGATCTGTAGACCAGCTCTCTCTGCTTGTCCTTGGCCCACAATAGACCCTGCAGTGCCCACATCTAATCTATATAATCTGACAATTTAGCAACCCACAGCTAACTAGCAATACCTTCCCCATTTTTGAACTCCAAATTCCTGGCAGAACAATCTAATTAGTTTAACTTATCTTTTTTTTTTTTTTTTTTTTTTTTGAGACGGAGTCTTGCTCTGTCGCCCAGGCTGGAGTGCAGTGGCCGGATCTCAGCTCACTGCAAGCTCCGCCTCCCGGGTTTACGCCATTCTCCTGCCTCAGCCTCCCGAGTAGCTGGGACTACAGGCGCCCGCCACCTCGCCCGGCTAGTTTTTTGTATTTTTTAGTAGAGACGGGGTTTCACCGTGTTAGCCAGGATGGTCTCGATCTGCTGACCTCGTGATCCGCCCGTCTCGGCCTCCCAAAGTGCTGGGATTACAGGCTTGAGCCACCGCGCCCGGCCTAGTTTAACTTATCTTTTTAAACCAAACTACAACTTGTAGGTTCCTAGCCAGTACAGGAATGAGCCTCCCTTGCATCAGTTGTTCACCCCTGCCCCATCATATGTAAGGTCACTTCTACCCTCATCATATGTAAGGTCAAGTAAGGTCAGAACAGATTCCCAGAGAAGGGGATAAGGGTGGGGCAGTCACCCAAAAATGTACAGATGTGCTTTGATAGATCATGAAATACAAAACTACATTCTGCCCTTTGTCTTCAAACAAGTCTATTTGTGAAACTGGATTCAGTTAGAATAAGGAGCACAGAAGCTATTTGACCCACACTGTCCAGTATTTGCAGTACTTACATTTACAGGTCCAATCCTTATACTGTATGCCTACCCCAAGCCCTACAACCTGCTACTGCCCATTATGGCATCTTTAAAACCTTTCCTTTTGAAAGTTTCCTCTAAACTTTATGACTTATGTAAAATTAAAGTCTATTTGTTTCCTGTAATTCTAGCAACTTAGTAAATCTAAAGAAATTCATAAATGAAATCATACAGCATAAAAAAAAAATTTCTGTATCTTGTGTTCCTAAAACTGAGCTCCTAGAGTTAACAGCTCCTGACTACTTGTATATTCAGCAAAGGCAGAGGCAGAAGACAGCCATGTTTGCCACATATATCAGCTGGTGCCAGGCAAGGTTGGCTCCCGTGCCAAGCAGCTCCAATTATTCTTTAGTAAAACACACTTTTATTCATTGAGGAACAGTTGCTTGCCAATGTATTATACAATTATATAGTGAATGGAGAACAATGGATGCATTGTAGAAATATTTTTAAAACAAGTAAACAACAGTGGATAGGAAAAGGACCCTAACTCCAAAGTGAAGACTGCTGACATACTGGATTTAGCAAAGCTCAAGTGTAAGGAAGGGTTCAGAAGGACAGAATGCTTTGTTTCAAACACCTCTTGCTGGAAGGGCCTCCGGCAGCATTCATTTCTGCCCCACCCACAGGGTGGGTTTGCGGGGAAGCACAGGGAGCAGGGGTGTGTAGGCATGTGTGGAAGTGGGTGTGAGTGCACCTAGGCACTGGGCTTCACACTCGTATTTCTAAGAAGAAAAAAGACAGCATACATTGGTTGATTTAGTGCTTCCTGAGGTCTTAACTTGAAAGGAACATGAACATACATGTAAATTTTTCAAGGGGTTAGAGCTTGCGGGTTTGGGTGACTTGGGATGAAACAGGGCGGAACCAAACCATCTAAGAGATTTACAGTTCACACAGGAGGTAACTATTGAAAGTGTTTTCCCTGATCAGTACCGCAGAATATTCAGTATTTTTACCAGACTGACATCAAGTGGATTCATATCCCATGACTGATTGCATTTATGATTTAATTCTGCCTGGATGGCCCTGGGATACTCTCAGAGGAGGCCTTCCATGAATCAGAGGTTCTTCTCTTCCCATTCCAGTGATAGCCAAAGGCTGCCTTGTTAGACCTGATGCCAGCAGACAAGGAGACCACCTCTTTACCTTACCTTCATGATGTATATTCCCATATTTTCATCCTAATAGTAATATAAATCTTTAAACCTTAATCCTTAATCATTTATCATAGGCATCTCTGTCATCTCATGAATAAGACAGGATTCAGATTACAAAGCGGTTTTACTAAATTTATATTACTCTCTTTGAGCTACAGCCATCTGACCAGAGAGCTGCTACCTTCACTGAAAGGATTGCTGTTTATAAAGTAAGGAAATCAGTCATTATTGCCTATTTGAGGGCAGTTAGAACTAAAACGTAGGTTTTTCTGACTCATGAGGTGTACTTAGTATTAGATCAGTGTTTCCACACTTGAGTCATTTGTATACTACCTTAATGATTTTTGCCATATCTATGTGCCACCTTTTTAAGGGAAAATGTATAAATATTTTCTCTTGAATTTATTTTTTCTACTGAATTTTCTTAAAGAAATTTGTATGACCATCTCAAGTAGAAAACCAATATCCTTTGATAGAAATGATAACCATTAAAATGGATAAGTGAAAATAAGAGAGGCCCATGCCTGAAGGCTCCAAGCCTAAGGCCACACCTCCCCAGTGAAGAGGGGGATTGGCAGGTTTTGGAGGGTGTCACTGGCATGGCAACATCTGGCTGAGACTTTGGTGCTTGAAAAATATTGGAAAATAAATAAGGTTCATGTTTTGTGGTTTGATGTTAGTGCCACCTAACATCTGCCGTGTGTTTGTGAAATAACCTGGTGTATCCCTAGGAGCTCACACCATTCCCCATGCCACGAAGCACCATGACTAATCCAGAGAACTCAAGAGACTCGTGCTTATTCTTCACTTATGCTGATGAAAAGTGCACATGGATACGGGGAAATGTAAATGTCTCTCATTGGTTACCCACTGAAGGTAACCGTAGAGTAGAGAATGGCAATCAATCGCAATGCCTCCTGAGAACATCTTCAGGTTAGTGGAACTGACATTAGTTGTATGGACCTTGAAAGATGGGATAAAGCTATCCTTCAACCCATTTATTTCAGGCTACCTGAAAGCACATTATATATTTGTTTGCCTAGATGGAGGTGAAACCTAACTGCAAAATCATCTATTTTCTTTTTAAAAGGCCGTGAGTATGTGCAGTTGAAGCGTAATGTCTTTCCACTTTAAAGATCTGAGAGAGTTTCCTTTTCTGTGGTGTATTTATTTTTGTTTCCTTTAGGAAAAAAGCAATGGGGGCTTCATACAACCAGGTGAACACTCACCATGTTTAACACAAAACACACTGAGACCTTCACTACACAGCTAAAGTCAGATGTCATTTCTTGCATGGGATAGGCGCTCCATAAATATTTGATAAGAACATCTATGAATTTAATGTTAAACGACTTCTCTGGACGAAGTTGTGTCATTTCAAAAGTTACTGGTAGGAGTCTGCAGTTACCTATAGCATCGGGTGCTTCCATGAGTGCGTGTGGCACAGCCTTTAGTTGCTGTCCTGCATGATGATGGTGGTAAGGGGTTGACACTCCCCGGTATGCTTGCTTTTGAAGTTTTGCACCCGGCATCTTCGTCAAGCTCCTCTGTATCCAAACGTTCTCCACTCTGCTCTGTGCCCCAGAAAACTGACTTCTATGCACAACCTCAGTGAGTTCCTTTCCCTTTGGTTTCGAGTTGAATTTAGCAAGAGGAACGTCCAGAGATTGGAGAGAGGAAGAAGAGGGAGGTCAGATTATCTACCCACAGTGGGGTCCCTCCTGATTCACTGCAGCCCTGAAATGGTGGTCACTGCTCCTGTCAGGCAGCCCTTCCACGAGTGTTTCTGTCCACGTTCTGGTGTCTGCTTCCTCACCTTGCCCCTTCAGCCTTTTGGTATAACAGAGCCACCCTACCTGTTTCCCCCTCATTACTAGCCCAGGGGGCTGCACTAGGCCTTGTGCCCTGCTCAGTTCTTGGCAAATACCCCTTTGTGGTAATTTGAGGGTGCCACCTGTCTCTTGCTAGTACCCTGATTGATAGAGAGTGTGTTTGCAGATTTTCTGGTTCAGTGCCTTTGTGACACAGCAAAGCTGAGTGGTTCCAGAGGGACTGACCTCTGATCTCAGTTGGTTTTTTTTTGTTTTTTTTTGTTTTTTTTTTTAAGACTGAGTGTTGCTCTGTTGCCCAGGCTGGAGTGCAGTGGCACAGCCTTAGCTCACTGCAACCTCTGCCTTCTGGGTTCAAGCGATTCTCCTGCCTCAACCTCTTGAGTAGCTGGGACTATAGGCGCATGCCACCACACCCGGCTAATTTTTGTATTTTTAATAGAGATGGGGTTTCATTATGTTGGCCAGGCTGGTCTTGAACTCCTGATCTCGCGATTCACCCGCCTCGGCCTCCCAAAAGTGCTGGGATTACAGGCGTGAGCCACCACGTCCGGCCCTGACCTCACCTTTAATAGCAGGGTGTTCTATACCAGTGTGGTCCCCAAACTTAGGGTGCTTCAGAACCCCCGGGGAAGTTGTGAAAATGCAGGTTCCAGGCCCCCACCTCCCAACCTACTCATTTGGAGACACTTAGGATGCCTCTAAGGGCTCTTGCAATGACTAACCTTTTGTAGTTGACTGGACACAGAACCTGATAACATAGCATCCCAGCCTGGGCAGCCCTCTGAACAGGTGGCCAGTAAAGGGCACTCGATCCCTGCTTTTTGTGCCATGTGTTAATCTTCCATGAGGGTGAGTGAGTAATCAAGATAAACTCCTGCTGGCTGTAAAGAAGAACTCTCCTTTAAAAATACGGTATAATGCAAAGTCAAGAAATCAAACTAATTTGAGAGAGAGGGGAAGAATTGCTCTTTTAACTCCTTGTTAGCAACAGTGAACTGATCCATTAGCAGGAGTGACCAGACTTCCCTGGCTCACTGCACAAGATTCTGAAGAGACCATTTTCCATTATCCAGGAGTAAAAGCCCGGTGTCTATCTTGCCGTGGAATTCCTCACCATCGTCTGCTAAGAAGCAAATTCTTGTGTGCTAGAAAAGTACAACTCAAGATATGAAATGTAACTATCTAAATACAAGACACTGTTTTCCTACAAAAAATATTATAAATAAGTCCTCTGTTAAAATAAATCCCTCAGTCGATCCCTTGTTACAAGCCCATGAAATGAGTAGTCTGTCCCTGTCACACAGAGCGCACCCGGAAAAGGCATCAACATTCCATTCTTCCAAGGGAAACGTGAAACCAGAGCTCAGCACTCTGAATGAAACAAATAGGGTGTGGAGGACATTCAGCGCTGGGGTCCGGAAGACATGAGTTCAAATCCTGCGTGGACCCAGGGGTCCATTTCTCCTTCCTAGGCTATTGGGAGGATTGAATAAGAATGTGAAGCTCTTGGGGCATGTAGGATTCTCAGCCTCCCACTCCCACTCCTACCGTCTAAAACATTTCCCACCCTAGGCTCGGCATAGTTAGGAAGATATGAAGATAATGGGGAGGCACATTCCACTGAGTTAGTGGAGCGGACCCCAGGTGCCAGCAGCTCTCTGCAGTGGGTACTGCAATATTATAAGACAGAATTTCTTGGTCCCCAGTTGGTAATAATTTACCACACCTTCGATAGTGGGCCGGGACATTCAGTAGCTCCATCTCCTGCAAAGGTCCCATGAGAGTCCCTCTGCTGAGGCTAATTGCTTGAGAAGGATAGTGCACTATCTGTTTTGTCCCATTTTGTGATTTACTTTGTTTCCAGCCTTTTCCTTTTGGCGGTTTGGTGAAATGCTGTTAGCTGATGGCTTGTGGACGTGAAGGTGAAGGGTCACCTTGGACAGAGTAACCTAGGGACAGGGATCCTTCCAGGAGGGCAGAGCTGGGCCAAAGGGGTGTCCTCCTGACCCAGTCTGGGGTGCTTGAATAATACTGATGCAAGTGTGTCCCACCCCTTCTCCTCTGGTTAGCCTTCAGAGCCTTCTAGACTGATTTGCTCTGGAAAGAGATGGCCCCTGGAGTTATATATTTGACCAACGTTCAGGTTCCAGGAGTTACAAGCTCGTGCAATTGTATTTCATCTCTGAACACAAACTGGTTAAAAAGGAGAAAGTTCAGTCAGGCTTTGTGTTTTCTACAATCTAAATTAGATGCTAGTGCTGGGGCACCCTAGAAACTGCCTGGGACTCCCAGAGGGTGGCTGCTGGCTGAGGGAAGAATGTGGTGACCAGTCTACACATAGACCCCAGCTTCCTACTGTGCCCATCCCACTTCCCCCTTCCTTTTTTCCCTTATCCACAGGGTCTTCAACTGCCCCAAGAGCTGTTGTGGGCTCAAAAGAAAAGGAAAAGACTAGGAAAAGCAGAAACACGCTGGAGGAACTCTTGTGAGAGCCAGCTCCTAAGTGGTCCCAGCTTCCCCCACCCCATTGCCTACTTTTTTTTCCACTTCAACTTTTACGTGGCCTGTAATTCAGTCCTTTTAATTTGAGGTTGTAAATGACCTTTAAAGAAAAAGCAGTGGTTTCAGAGGGGGCTGATGACTCATTAAATGATCAGTGATGCATGTGTATGAGTTCATTCAATCAGCTTGTTCAACCAGGGGAAGGGGAAGGGGCTGTGCTTGGAAGGGTGATCAGTAGACAATTCAGGTGCCTCAGAAAGAAGGGACCCAGGGGGAATGTGTAATGTTGTGAAGCCTATAGGAGGACCAGAAAGGGGGCCGGTGTAGGAGGGTGGGAGGAACCTGAACCACATGGACCCTTGTTTTATTCCGTGTAAAGACTGGTTTGGTGAGGCAGCCTAGTACCTAAGACCAACAACAGCAGTGTCTACCATGTGTAGAGTTGCCAGATTTAGCAAATAGCAAAATATAGGATGCCCAGTTAAATTTGTATCTTAAACAATGTATGATTTTTAATGTATGTCCCAAATTGTGTATCTGAAATTCACACTTATCTAGACATCATGAATTGTATCTGGCAGTGTTCACAGTGGCTTAGAACCTGATATTTGACAGCTCCGTGAGAAAGATGTCTGTCCCACTTTAGTGATGGGAATGCCAAGGCTAAGAGGGGTTGTGGTTGACAGGAAGCCTTCAAAGATAGTGTTCCAGCTCCTTGACCATACATGTAAAATGCCTTGCAGGACTAAACAGTTGTCTTGCAAACATACTTCGAGTCATGTGGTGTTTATCTCAGGGTAGCACAAAGGGCACTAGATTAAGGGGAGGCCCTTAGGAAGGCTGAAGCAGGCTGAAAAGGACTCCTGGAAGTTAACCCCGGGGTTAGGGTTAAGGCAGAGAGGCCTGGAAGAAACATAAGAATCATCTGATATACTTTGATAAAGAAGCTGAGGACTAAGGAAGTGATGTGACGACTGAAATCACAGGAGAAATGACCAGCGAAGCCTAGAGCAGCATCAGAGTTTCTGAAGTCCTCACCGAGTTCTTTCTATTATATTACATGGTGCTGACATAGCAGATTCTTATTAAAGCCTCCAAGTTTCCACACAACGCCGCAGTACCCACTTGTGGGAAGGACCACATACTGCTTATGAGTCACAGCCCTCGTTTTCTTTTCTGTTGGTGTAAGTACTGCCTAGGTATCCCCTTGTTACCAAGAGGCTGGATTATGTGTTATACCCCAGTGAACAAAGATTAGGGACCAAAAATTCAGGTTGTGCCATTTATTGCATTGGCTGTAATTCAGGGCATGGTATGTTTGTTTCCAAAATCCAGCTACTCAGTAGAATGAAAGAGAAACCTAAAGTTTTGCCTCCTTCTGGATTTTTTAAAAAATGAGTTGGTTTTGCAATGTAGCATCCTATTCCTGTGTGGGACAGGGATGCTGGAGAGCTGCAGTCCCAGTAGTCTGCTTATGAGCTACTGGGGACCTCTACAGCATCCACCTGGGAAGAAAAGAACGACCAGAACAAATAAAGGAGGGTGCCACTTCTAAAGCCAAAGTCTCTGTTCCCCAGTTCCTCTGGGGACTGAGGGTTTTATGATCACAGGGGATGTGGATGTTCTTCAAGCCTGACTTTGGCCTGTTTTTCTGAATCCTTAAGCATAGCCCTCATATATTTTCAGAACGATGATGTCTCTTCCTGCCTTTAAATACACAGGAATGAAATGTTCTGTTTTGGTTTATTTGGTTTACTTTAGCAGCTTTTGATGTAAACTGTGGGTTTGAACATAAGAAGACTTAAGCAAAACTAGTAGCTGTATCCACACTGTCTCATCCCCTCAGTAAATTAGCACGTGGGAAACTATTTTGAGAGGAGGAGGTCATTTCTGGGAGAGAAGAAGCTTTTCCTGTTCTCTTTTCATGTGGTTTGCTCCATTCCTAACACGATGAATATTTTTTTGGTGTTTCCTTGGAAAGCAAAATATTCCATATTAACATACCATGGCTTCTTTGGGAAGCTGTGCATTTCCACAGATTATTTCTTCAGGAAACTCTACATTTGCACTGTTGGCTGCAAGAATGAAATTATCCTTGGCAAGTGTTTCATTTTAATCTCAGGAGCAATGGTGTTAAATGTTAGCCGGTCAAAACCATAAGCAAACACTGTTATTCAAGTTTCTGTGTTACCCTTTATCTCTGTGGTCTTTCCCCACCTACCCTGCACCCCCATGCCCCAGGAGTCAGTGGCTCAAAACACTACGAAGTGGGTTACTTCCTTCCATGATGCTAACAGTATTTATACTTGACTCTTCACAGATTGGAGAATATGAAACAGAATGTGAAACTAAACAGCTGAGGATATATGATGAATGAAACTGGCTGGGATCTGATCAGTTATATAATTTGTTATATACAATTCAGAGTAGCTTGGGAATAAGAAAACCTCTTGGACATTCATTAATGTTACTGGTGGACTTAAAAAAATAAAAAATAAAAAAAAGATTGTGGGGTAAAACCTTTCTTCCAGAGTCAAGCCATAAAAGGGGCATGATTTGGGAGACAAAAAAAGGTTGTAATGAAGCCCAAATATTTGAAGTGATTGAATTAATACTTTTAGAGGAGTGCCCCTGAAAGACAACCTGATTTGGAACATCCAGAATGTTAATACTACCAATTAGCCAAAAACAGTGCTCAAGGGATGAAGCAGGAGCTTGGCCTTGGAACTCAAAGTGGCCTTTGAGGGTTAGTGGGAAGCAGATGTTTTGAGGCAGTTAGAGGATCCTGTGAACAGTCTTCAAAGCAGGTGGAGGCTTTTTAATAAAGAAAAGTGGGTAAACAGCTAGGCTGCTGGATTTCCGTTTTTCTCCCTTAGAAGAACTTCAGCTGGATTCTGGTCATCTTTTGGTCCCAGATTATACGATTTCCTAGCCAAGAAAATCATGTGTGATTGAGAAATCTAGGACTTTTACCCAGTTTATTTAAGAAACCCACTCTACATCCATGTTGTTAAATAGTGGTTAAGTAGACTGTGGCTCTACTACGTTCCTGTCCCACACAGGAGTAGGATGCTGCATTGTAAATCCAATGAATTTTGTTTTAAAGCCAGAAAGAGTGTTCTCATACTGCTATAAAAAATTACCTGATTGGGGCCGGGCGTGGTGGCTCATGTCTGTAATCCCAGCACTTTGGGAGGCCAAGGCAGGCGGATCACTTGAGGTCAGGAGTTCAAGACCAGCCTGGCCAACATGGTGAAACCTGTCTCTACCAAAAATACAAATTAGCTGGGTGTGATGGCAGGCACCTGTAGTCCCAGCTATCAGAAGGCTGAGGCAGGAGAATTGCTTGAACCCAGGAGGTGGAGGTTGCAGTGAGCCAAGGTCGCACTACTGCACTCCAGCCTGAGCAACAGAGTGAGACTCAGTCTCCAAAAAAAAAAAAAACAGAACAAAACAAAAAGGATTACCTGATTGGGTTATTTATAAAGAAAAGACGTTTAATTGGCTGAGTTCCACAGGCTGTACAAGAACCATGATGTTGGCATCTGCTCAGCTTCTGTGGAGGTCTCAGGAAGTGTATAGTCATGGCAGAAGGTGTGGGGGAGCCAGGACTTCACATGGCCAGAGCAAGAGGAAGAGGAGAGGGAGAGGTGGAAGAGGAGATGGGAAGGTGCCACATGCTTTGAAATGACCAGATCTCGTGAGAACTCACTATCATGAGGGCAGCACCAAGTGGGACATCTGCCCCCATGATCCAGTCACCTCCCACCAGGCCCCACCTCCAACATCTGGGATTATAATTCAACATGAGGTTTCGGCTGGGACACAGATCCAAACCATATCAGTATTGCATTGTTAGTTAATGTGGGATATGTATATTGCTTATCTGCCAAGTAGGTTGCAATCATTTTGAATGCTGAGATGGTGTCTGGTGCCTCTCTGTTCCCTTCATGGTCACCTATCCTGTGCCTTGCACCTTGTTTAGTCACTCATTACCCATAGATCTTCCCCTGGTGCCTAACAAATTTAAGCAAGGCATTGTGGGGAGCTGAGATGGAGGCAAAGCCATTTTGTCAAAGAATGCTCACATATGGGTTGTCCACAGAACACCCATATATATGTATGTCTGATACCAATGGAAATGAGAGGAAGGAGTAAGACAAAAACAGTGCACAACCCAGGCACTGTTTTCATTTGTCACAATCTCAGATACAGTTGTTACTTTTGTAAGTGGCTTATGTTTTTCTAGTAGGATCTGGACCACTGAAGAGACCCCCCAGTTTACTGATAATTTAGAGTGAACGATGTATTTCCTGATGTGTCTAAGTGGCTGGTATGGAAGTTCTGTTGAATTTGGTATTCCAACATTATCCAACCAATCATTTCCCTAGCCAACAAATGTCTATATATATTTGTTCAATTAAACTACATGTTATAAGAATTGGCATTTATTCTGCTTCCTGGCAACTAGGCAGGTGATACAAGAAAAATGGGGAACTCCCTTGAAGAGCCACCTAATTCTAAATAAAATGTACACAGCGTATGGAGCTCTGCCTTAATGATGATGGCAATGGTTTACTTTGGAATATGTAAATTCAGTACCCCCTTAAACCTGAAGTGCTTTAAAATCTGCTTTGTGGGAAGTGACCATTGAGCCAGAAGATCAAGATACTACCCCCATTGTTGCCAGTGGTCTGAGGGTTGCTTGGCCACCTGCAGCATCACCCACAGTGCACAGTGTTTCCAGATCTCTCAGGTATGAAACTAGACTCTCAGTGGCTAACTGTACACATCCCCTTTCTTCTCCCACTGTGCATCTAACCTTAATGTTGTGGACTTGTGATTTGTTGGCAGAAGTCTTTCTACTATCTGTGAAGCATCAGGATAAAATGTAAGGAAGTGTAAGGTGACTGAGTATGAACGAGCAAATAGTGATGAGACTTTTAGATTCAAATTTTATTCTATTCTTTTCTCAAATCATGGAAGTTAGACATTTGCCATTTATGCTTGTCTCTCTGCTGTAGCCCCCGTGGCTGCTATCCTCTGGGGATATCAATAATCTGGTATTTGGTTTCCTATGAGAAGAGTTGAGGAGAGAACTGGAGGTGTGGGCAGGAGAGGGTTAAATCTAAAGCCGGGCTTCCAGACATTTGAGGCAGAGCTTTGTGTCGCTGCAAAATAACCTGTTCATTAGGAATTCTGCCGCATCATCCTTGGAACTTAAATTCCCATTTTCATCTTAGTGGGTATTTTTGTAAGCCAGTGAATAGTATTAACTTAAGCTCTGAAAAAAAAAAATGGGATAAGCCTGTGACAGATTTAGGAAGCACAGTTGCAGTTGTTCCCGTTTTAGATTATAGTAAATTCTTTCTGCATCAAGCTCACTTTTTGTACATTTTCTTTTCCTCCCTTCCTCATATTCATTATCCCTTCGGCAAGTTGTGTCCATCCCTCCTGCTCCACTCCCGTGAGTGGCTGTGAGGACTCATCCCACGGAGCCTCCCACGAGCTGTGGAGCCTTGTTTCTGCCATCCCCCGGGTTCTTCCTAGCCGGTGCTGAGACCTGTACCTCATTTTCAGCTCTTCTGGGTAGGGTGTTATTACTTGAAAGAAAATTAGGAAGCATTTTACGTTGCTTATTACAGATCATTAATTGAAGCTCCACTAAACCCAAGGAATTTATTCTCTCACTGATGTGTGTATAACTCCTATTAACATTAATAAAGTTGTTTAGAATCAAAGAGCCAGCAGAAACCCATAATAGAGAATCCATTTTGATCCTGCTTCACAAAGTGACTCATACCCACAGGGCATCAACAAGCATTTTAAAGATGATTTTTACAACTCCCTTTTTAAAAGGACAGCAATTACTGAATATATCATAGTACAGTCATGTCCTTCAGAATAAACTTTGCCGGTTACCATTTGTACAGGAGTGCCCCACCCGGGTTGGAAGTGGCGAGGTTTGTCCATATTTAACCAGTGCCGGAAATGTCACCCATAGCTGCCATTCCTGCAGGTTTCCACAGGGGAGCTGGCATGTGTGGGACTCACACATAACAAGGATGGAGAAGGTATGGGTGCAGTAAGAAGGGAATTGTACAAGTGACAGCCTCACAGACAGGCGGAACAGTAGAGATGTTTGTTCACCTGAACCACTTGTGCCCTGCTCTACCTCAGTGGTTCTGGACAGGCAGCATCATGAAATGGAGAACTAAGGAGTAGGGAGATTTTAGTCCAGGTATTTGTAAAGCTGTCTGAACCTATTAATACCATTTACCAATCCTTATTCTGATGAAAGGACCACAAGGAGACGGAAGAGGTCAGAAATTGGTAGTATGTAGCTGGGAAAATATCCTTAATCTTTTGCATAACGTGCAAACACTAGGGGTTAGAGTTGCACTTTCTCTGTCGGTGTATTGGTACACTTGTTATTAACTCACCTCGGTAGCCAATAAGGGGAAACATCTCAACTAAGCACATCCCATTTTAATGTCTCTGTGTTTTTCCCTTCTTTCCCCACCTCTTTTTCCACCTCATCTTCTAATTTTTACAAGTGTTCCCAATGTTTGGGAAATGAGTTCGGTTTGGGAGAGAGACAGGAGATATCTGTACATTTACGTCTAATTTGGACATATGGTTGGCATCCTTCCTGTGCCCTTGAGTCTTTTCTTAGAAATGTTAAATTTTTAAAAACTTGTTTATTTTTGAACGTTGCTTTTTTAGAATCACCCTTCCTAAAAGGGAGAGAGGAAATACTATAAGTGAGTCTTATTAGATTTTTGAAGTGCTCATCGTAATTGAACTATTTCCCTAATGACTGGTAGCATCTCACCTAGATTTGTCCTTGGAATGGTTCCTGAACTTTTCAAGATCTTTCAGTTCCACTTTACTTTTGACTGTGGTTGGAAACATGGGTGTTCATTTCTGTAAGTGTTAATCTGGATATTCTGAGGAAGAAAAATATGGAATATCCCTTTAATCACTGAACTTTATTTCTGACCCTTTATTTTTCCTAAAGAGTAAATACACAATTTTCAAAGGAAGGAAACAACAGTAGCTATTAACATGTAGAATCCATCTGGCACTGTATAGATAAAAACAAGCCCAGAACACTTTTCACTTATTCTTCCCCACAGTGCCACGAACTGGGTCAGGATTATCCTTGTTTTACAAATGAAGCAGCTGGAGCCAGAGAGGTGAAGCCAGCCTTTAGCCCAGATGAGGTGGGAGAATTGAGAGCAGGTCTGCCCAGTTACTACCCAGCCCAGACTTCCACTGCATCTTGCAAGGATCAGGGTATGTAGGACAAATGTCAGCCCAATGGGTCATTTGTTCCCAGGGACCCAATTTGACCCCGTGGTACCTAACAGGTGCCAGGAGCATGACAGGCACTCAGGAAATATTTGTTAAATGAATGTATTGTCAAAGCCAAAGAATTCACTAAAATGTATCATCTCATCCTGGGGACTGCCCTTGGCCACTGCTGAATCTGTTTTGAAACCTCTTTGCAGGTGAGTTTAGAAATATGTGAATATATTTATTTAAAATAACATTACTGGAATTTGCGACATGTGCCAGTGTGGTTGAGGCCTCTGGTGGCTAAGGTCTTCAGCAATTCAGAGATGCACAGTAGAGGTACTATGTGTATACTTTCTCTTTGATTTAAACTTATTTAAAGAACTTTTTCTTCCCTGACTTAAAATTTTCATTGTAGAAAATTTGGTAAGCTATAAAGAAGAAAATGAAAACATCTCTTAATCACACCATATTGAGATAGCAATGTTAAGATATATTTATTAGGGCTGGGCGTGGTGGCCCACGCCTGTAATCCCAGCATTTTGGGAGGCCAAGGCAGGCAGATCACGAGGTCAGGAGTTCGAGACCAGCCTGGCCAACATGATGACACCCTGTCTCTACTAAAAGTATAAATATTAGCTGGGCGTGGTGGCACACACCTGTAGTCCTAGCTACTCGGGAGGCTGAGGCAGGAAAATCACTTGCGCCTGGGAGGTGGAGGTTGCCATGAGCCAAGATTGTGCCACTACACTCCAGCCTCGCCAACAGAGTGAGACTCCATCTCAAAAAAAAAAAAGAAAAAAAAAAAGATGTATTTATTTTGTCATTTTGGGGAGGGGTGTGTCATATATATATATGAAACTTTGATTTTTGACCTTGTTGCTTCTTTCATTTAATATCAAGTTGTGATCATTTTTTACTGTAATTGAATAATAACTGAAGTTTTCCATTGTGGAGCAGACTAATTTAACCAGTCACTATCCTATTACTATGCAGTTAAATATTCTCGTATTTGATATTATAAATAATGCTATACTAAACATTCTATAATGAAAATATTTGCTCACTTCTCTGGTTATTTCTTCATGAAAGGATTACTAGGTTTAGTGAAAATATAAAAATTCTATACATAAAAATTCTAAATTAAAAGCAAAAAAACCTTAGGAAAAATTTATCTGCCACAAATACATTAAAAATCTTAATATTCCATACCCTGGTTTCCTTTCACTCAGACTAATTTTTTTTCTCACATTTTTGTTGCCAGGCACTCATTCTCAATGCTTAGCCATTATACTAGTTCCCCATTTGATTTAACTAAAACTGTTTCAGTTAAACATTTATTCCTTTGCTCATGACCCTGATAACATGCAGCATGATCTGTCCTCCTGAGGCTTTCCAAGGATTGTTTGACTCTTGTCATTACATCTGAAAATCCCCGGGTAACTTCTGTATATCTTTCTTGGAAACAACATTATAAAAAAAAAAAATAGTAAATTCAAACTACTATGCACTATGCCAAGCACTGAGGTGGGTGTTTTAAAATATGATGTAGCCCCTGCCATTGAAAAACCTCCAGATAAGACATGACCACATGACAGGTAAACCTGGATACAATAGATACTAAATAAAATTACTAAAAATTTCTGTTTAGTAATCCTGACTCATCATCCCATTTTCTACAATTTCGTTGACCTGTGCCTTCAACCCACCTGAATCTTACCTGCCACTCCCCTTACCCATAAGGGGGTTTCAATCAGCATGGTGTGGTTACATCATTAAAATTTCTTACCCATAGTATCACCATGATGGCAGGATCCCCAGCTCTCAGAACAGGGCCTGGCACATAATATGTGCTCAGTTAGTGTTTACTGGATGTATGATAAGAAGTATGCGTTTTTTTTCTTCAATTGAAGACGACCAGCAGACAGTTATGAACAGTCACGCGTTGCTTCAGAACAGGGATACATTCTGAGAAATGCGTCATTAGGTGATTTTGTCATTGTGTAAACGTCACAGAGTACACTTACACAAACCTACATAGCTATTATGATTTATAAATTGTTTCCCTTATTTATTGTCAAACTACAGTCTCAGCCTACTGTTAGGAATATAGAAATAGAAATTGATTCATCATGAGAAATAATATGTAAGCTTTGGAGTCAGATCTGGCTCTGCCACCTCAGTAGGTTACTTCTCAATGCTTTAGTTTCTTTATCAGGTAAAGACCTATTACATAGGGTTACTGTAAGGACTAAAACGAGATAATGTATGCAAAGTGCCTAATATGTTCAGTACTCTTTTCTCTTTCTGTGTCTTGGTTCAATTAGAACACACTTCTGTTTGCGATTTTGCTACCAAACATGTATTTCTCTCCCTCTGGTACAGTGTTCTTCCATTTATTTTGGTGTGACACAAAGAATTTAATACATTTTTATATTACAAGTCCACATGTGTGAATGAAAAAAATTCCACAAAATAATGCTCTGTGTGATTCCTGTACTAATTTGCTATGGCTGCCATAACGAAGTATCATAGACTGGGTGGCTTAAACAACAGAAATTCATTTCCTCACAGCTCTGGAAGTTAGAGGTCTGAGATCAAAGTGGCAGCAGGTTTGGTTTCTCCTGAGGCCTCTCTCTTTGACTTGTAGATGGCTGTCTTTTCCCTTTGTCCTTACACAGCCTTTCCTCTGTGTGTATGTGTCCTAATCTCCTCCTCTTATAGGGATACCAGTCATACTGAGTTATGGTCTGTCCATAAGACCTCATTTTAACTCTGTTACCTCGTTAAAGGCCTGTCTGCAAATATAGTCACATTCTGATGTGTGCTGGGGGTTAGGCTTTCAATCATGAATTTTGGAGGGATACAATTCAGTCTATAACAGTGCCCTTGATATTTTTCTCTTTATTTCATTAAAGAAAATGCTGGGTCCAACCAACTAAGTTAAATTTTGTGACCCACTGAATTGACTCGGGACCACAGATTGAAAGGCACTGCTTTAGTGGGTTGTGTTGGCTTACCTGGTTAGTGTGAAATTGAAACCAGCATTAGGATTTGCCTGTGACTTAGTGTGGAGACAGGCCCAGAGGCACAAAACAGTAAGAGTCAGCGTGGACATCCTTCTGCAAACACAGATATCACCTTAGCCTAGGATTGGCAAACATTTTCTGTAAAGGGCCAGATAGTAAATATTTTCATCTTTGCAGGCCATACGGTCTCTATCAAGACAATTCTGCTGTTGTAGTGTGAAAGCAGCCATAGACAATATGGAAACTAGTGGGCCATGGCTGCGTTCCAATAAAGCTTTACTTACAGACACCTAGATTTTAATTTTGTATAATCTCCATGTGTGATGAAATAATCTTTTGATTTTTTTGACCATTTAAAAATGTAAAAACCATTGTCAGTTCATGGACTGTACGAAAGCAGGCAGCAGGCCAGATCTGATCCGCAGGCTGGAGGTTGCTGACCGCTGCCCACTGCTGCCCTTGCTGGCACAGCCTCGGTCTTCTGGCTGTAGACTCTGGAGAAATTGACCTAGGTGATTCTCCTCTGTCCATGTAAAATGTGAACTGATTATCTTATTTGACCCCTGTGATTCCTCTGTGTTTTCAGAAGGAAAATCTCTGTGGCCCTCATGATCAAAACTTATTTTTAAAGCATATGTTATCTTCTTAGCAGAAAACTCTAATTAGGGATGGGGGACCTTCTTAAAGTCCCCACACAATTGTTTGTCAGATGGTGAAGTTAGGAATAGAGTTGTCACTGAAAAGTCTATACAAAAACAACAGAGCTTGAATGTAAGGAGGGGTCTCCTTTGGGAAGCTAATATCCAGGGAAACAGAGTGACCAAAGAAAGGCCCAGGTGTCCTCATGGTGGATGGAGGAGAGCAGCTCAGTGGCAGGGGCCCTGCCCCAGGTTCTTCTCCCAGGTGGGGGCAGGCTGGAGGGTGAGTAAGGTCTCCACAGTGTCCTCATGGTTTCTTTCGCAACCCAGAATGCAAGCCCAGGTGTGTGTGGCTGCCTCTCACTTCCTGTGGGGGCTGCCTGCAGTCTCAGAATGTCCATCTCAGTGTCTGCGTAGATCTCCTCCCCTCCCAGAGGGTCCAAGAGAACAAAGGTGTCTGAGAAAGCCAGAGTGTGGCCACCCGGTTTCTATGCTCCAAGGGATTTATTTCAGTGGTAGGTGGAGCAGCTATGTGGAGCACATGGCTAATGATAATGGATTGACTGACCAGAAGCAGGAGAGGACCTAGCAGAAGGAGGAGGTCAAGCTGCCCCAAGACTTGGGGACAGCCTGGCTTTCCCTCCATGTCATGCTGACTGCTCTCAGGTGTGTCAAGACTCCGGACCTCATGACCATGTATATTCCAGAGGGGTCTCACGGACTGACTCCGGAAGAGCAATGTTGAGTGCCTATTTTGTGCCGCAGAAGGAAAACCCCTTTATCCCAAGGGCTTTCCCATCTGGAAATGCGCAGACTGTAAACCAAGGCCCCAGGAAACGGTTTTTAACTAACATGAAAAAAAAAAAAAAATGGGCTTGAATATCCAAAACTTCACTTTAAAAAATCAGTAAGATAAAATTTAAATGATTTGTATTATTTTATTTTGAGACTATTTGCTTCATGCCATCGTAACATATAATAATAAAATAGCTTTGGCCTGACAGTCGTCTTAAAGTGAATTTAAAAACACAATTTAATGAAATGGCACTTTTAAGCTTTTAGTGCAGCACATTTTCGAATTATCTTGCTTAAATTAAATTGCTGTGCTTTTTTGCTTTCAGTACTTATAAGAGCTCTGTTTTGTTTCTGGTTTCCTTGTGTTATCCCTGAGATGATTTTTTTTTTTATTGAAATATAACATTCATGCAGAAAAGTGCACAAATTGTTAAGTGCACTGATAATGAATTTTCGCAAAGTGAATTCTTCTTTGTAACCAGCAGCCAGGTGGAAAAAGAATGTCACTTAAACACAAGGAGTCCCCTCGGGTCCCCATCTAGTCCCTATACACCCCAGTTTCCATCAAGGGTAACTAATAGCATGACTTCTAACAAGAAAGGTTGGTTTTATCTAGTATGAACTTTATATAAATAAAATTGACCAGAAGCAGGAGAGGACCTAGCAGAAGGCAGAGGTCAAGCTGCCGTAAGACTGGGGGACAGCCTGGATGTCCCTGAGTTTGCACTCTCTTGTGTCATAGCAGAATAACATTATATTTAGGAGATTCATCCATGTTGTTATGAGTAGTACTTTGTTCATTTTCGTTGCTGTGTAATACTGTTTAACAATATCAAAATGTATTTAGCCCTTCTATTGCAAGTGGCCTTTTGAGTTATTTCGAGTTTGGGGCTATTACAAATAGTACTGGTAGGATCATTCTTGTGCATGTCCATGGGTAAGTGTATGTAGCATTTCTGTAGGATAGGCTCTGGATGGCAGGATCTGGGATCACAGGATGTGTGTGTTCAATTGAAACTGCCAGTTATCAGTGGACACTCCCACTAGCAATGTATGAGTTTCAGTTACTCTATATCCTTACCAATACTTCATGGTTTTAGTCTTTATCATTTTAGCCAGTCCTGTAGGTGTGTTGGTAATGCGTTGTGGTTTTAATTTGCCTTTATTTGATGACTGAACTGAAGCATTTATATGTTTATTGGCCATTTGGATTTTCTGTTTTGTCTTCTCAAGTATTTGTCTGTTTCTTTATTGGATGCTCTGCCTTCTCCTTACTGATTTTAGAGTTATTTGTTGTATATATGTATTGCAATTATGTTCTCCACTCTGCGGCTTCCCTTTGATTCTGTTGATGTCATTTGATGAAGACATTTTTATTTTTAGTATAGTCCAAATTATCATAGTTTTCCTTTGTGGTTAACACTTTTTTGTGTTCTCTTTTAAGAAACATCTTTACCTATTACAATGTATGCAGGTGTTCTCTATGTTTTCTTCTAAGAGCTTTATTATTTTGCCTTTCACATTTAGTTCTATTCTCCACCCAGAATTAATTTTTGCATGGTGTATGGTGGAAATTAAGATTCATGTCTTTCATACGGATGCCCAGTATATTCATTTTCTAGGCTATTATAACATTGTGCCACAAAATAGGTGGCTTAAAACAGCAGAAATTTATTCTCTCATGATTCTGGAGGCTAGGAGTCCAAAATCAAGGTGTGAGCAGGGTCGTGGTCTCTCTGAGGAAAGCTCTAGGGAAGAGTCCTTCCTTGCCTATTCCCAGCTTCTGGTGGTGGCCAAGAACCCTTGGCATTCCTTTGTTGGCAGCTGCATTGCTCTGACCTCTGTCTCTGTGGCCACGTGGCCGTCTTCCCCACATGTCTCTGTCTAGATTTTTTTCTTCCTTTAAGGACAGTCATTGGATTCAGAGTCCATACTAATTCACTGTAACTCATCTTAACTAGTCACATCTGCAACAACCCTATTTCCAAATCAGATGCTGAGGTACTTGGGGGTTAGGACTTCATATCTTTTTGGCGGACACAGTTCAATCTATACTACCCAGTGAACCCAGCATTTATTACTTTTATTTTTATACATTTATACTTTATTTTTATACATTTATACATACTTTTATACATTTATTACTTCATTGTCACCTTTGCGTAAGTTAGGTAACTGTGTAGCTCTGTTTTTGGACATTCTATTTTGTCCTGTTGGTCTGTTTGTCTGGCCTTGCACAAATGCTATAAACTATTACTCTGTGATGAATCTTGATATCTGGTAGAGTAAGTCTTCCAGCCCTGTTCCTCTTGTTCAGGATTAACTAGGCTTTCGGCCCTTTGCATTTCCTTAAACTTTAGAATCTGCTTGTCAATTTCCATCAGAAAAAAAAAAAAAAAAACACCTAGTTTAAAGAAAAAAATGACGGTGAAGTTAAGATGCAATTGCAAGGAGAATCAACATATAAAAATACTGGACTTCCAGCCCATGTACATGGCCCACCCTCTATTTAGGTCTTCTGTAATTTCCCTCAATAACATTTTGTCGTTTTCAGCATAAAGTCTTACATATCTTTTTTGGACTTATTCCCAGGTATTAGGTATTCTTTTGATGGAGATTTGTATTGGTGAAATAAAAAGCCAAGAGTGAGAAGGAAGGTTTCTACTAGGCTTACTACTTCACATTATTGAGGAATTTTTCCAAGTTTACCAAGCTTAGCAGAACTGAGATTCAAATCAAGATCTCCCTGACTCCAAATCAGAGCTGGGAAAATAAATCAATTATTACTTTAAAATGCAATGTTAGTGAGATGATTCAAAATGTGGGAGGCTCAGGTGGATAAAACAGGTCCTTGGTAGGGAACCCCTGGTAGATGCCCTTGGTCTCCAGTGTTGCAACATTGAGCATGTGCACATAGGCTGGAAGAGATGCTGAGACAAGACTCAGATATTGGATAGGGGTGGGAGACTTGATCTGAGATTTGCAGTGTTCTTAGGACCTTAGAGTTACCCGGAAGTACCAGGTAGGCCAGGAGGATGGCCATGGTGGTAGGAGTTTGAGTCCTTTCCCTCTTGAACCAGAGCTGTTCTGTTGCACTTTTATCTAATATTTTGGAATTAAGCCCTTCGAAATGTGCACGTATGTGTGTTTCTAAGGTTAGAACTACCAATAACAAGAAAAGAATTTTTTTTATAATAAAATATTTCCCATTATAATGGATTCTCCAGGTATGTGGTGTGCTAGCTGGATATCTTTTGGCATAATTGTTACACATTTGGCATGGACACACACACAGACATACACACACATGCACACACAGTTCTGGTACTAAAGAATAGCTTAAAAACTATCAGACTAGATATTCTTTAACATTCCGTTCAGCCCCAAGGTTCTGGGATTCTGATATTGTAGCCAACCTAAACTCAAGGGGTTCTGCACACATCATGATTAACCTTGATCTTGGCGACATTGTGATACTGTGTGCATTTCATGGGCCTTCCCCAGAGCCACTGCAGAATGTCTACTTGGAGGGACTTGGGAGCAGTAATCCGCTTGGAAAAGAGCTAGACATGTCCAGCCTCTGCGTTTGCATCATAGCAAAGCAGTGTGTCTGTTCAGACTGTGGATTGCAGATCTTAGGAACAACTTAATTTAAAAGGGCAGGTCAGAAATAATTCAAGTATACTACAAAACAGAGTTTTTGTTTTATTTTCTTTTTTTCCCGATACATGTGATGTGATCACCTAACAGGAACTCATTACCAGTAAGAAAAGAAAGATATGATTATTAGAACTGTATACTTCATTCTCATGAGTCTCATAGAAGCAGAATTGTTGTTTTTTCCTCCCAATAGTCAGCTGATTATTCCAATGCCATTTGCTTCTTTTATTTCTTCCCCAAATAAACTGGGTACCCATGGCCTTAAGGTTGAAATATAGTGATAATAATATGAAATGATATCAGAACTACTGCTGCTACTACTCCTATTACCTGGGAGTTGATGGGGATTGGAGATGGGGAGCTAAAACCCTACCCCCACCCATCCAGTCATCCATTTACATGATTCTGCACACCCATGTGTGCCACTGAGCCCCAAATCTTTGTCTCTCCAGTCCAGCTTCAGAGCCATGGATGCTGGGACCCCTGCATCTGGCCTCTAGGGCAGCTGAGCAGGAGCTTGTATTGGTGCCTTGCTCAACAGTGAGCCTCTGATTCCCTCTTGACCTGGCAATAGCCGATGTGAAGGGAGCAGCCAGCTTACGACCTTCCTGCCCCCTCATTCTGTGGTCAATAATTCCTTTCTGCTGGCTGAGCACATTCCATGCTCATCTCTTTTTCTATTCATCTCTCCTCGTCCTTCTCCTCTTCTTCTCTCTCCGCTGTTTACTCCCACTCCAGCAAATAATAAAACAACAACCACAACCTTGCTTGAGTCTGCCCTCTTGTTGGAGTATAGCCAGAAGGACTCTGGCCCCTGCCGGCAGGGGAAGCAGATGGGTCAGCGTTGCCTTCTCAGAGCACCCCTCCCACCTCCCTTCCACCCAGTTTATCCAGTGAAAGGGAAGGCCACAGTCAGTCAAAAGTAAGCTCAGTTTCCTAGGAAACCCTGTATTTTCTAGTTCCCATCCTCCTCCCTGGCGATTGGGCTTTGTTTGTGTGCTTCCTTGTTTAATGGTTTCTTTCACCATTTGGAACTCTTTAATTTTTCAGACAATCATGTTTGGGCTTGCAGAGAATATTGTAGCATGGCAGGTTGCAGAACTATACTGTATTTTAAATTGACGGTTATTTTTGTGCGCAAGCTTCACAGCTTGTACCTCATGTTGCACAGGACAGCCATGGGCACAGAGAGCTTTGGAGGGGAGGGGAATTCATGCTCCCTATGCCCCCTCACCTCCATTCTTTGCTTTTGAAAATGAGACTCAACAAAGACTCACACAGTGGTTCCTTAGCAAGTGGGCCCTGCAAATCTGTGTTAGCTGTATCATCAGTCTACACACGCTAGAGGAAAAATTGGAATCTCAGTTACAAAATGTATGTAATTTGGTCACAGAGGTGAACGAAAAAGGGTGAATGAAGCCCTTTGAATGCAACAGAATGACTAGAACTGTCTCCCCTGTGCAAGGCGTTGGGTCAGACAAGGTGCCAGTCGTTTGAAGATACATTTAGCCTGGGTTCTTGCCCTCAAGGACCTGGCCATTTTCCTTGCAGCAGATAGTGTGAAAAGTTGTACAGTAGAGGTATATAGAGAGTAAGACTAATTCTCATGGAGGAAACTGGGCAAGAACTTCAGGGAGGGATTTATACTAGAGTTGGCTTGAGGGACAGGTTGGTTCTGTGTTCTTGCAGGTGGAGGTGAGGGCACAATAAGAAAGGAAATAGGACAGGTGAAGGCTCAGAGGAGGGACGAGTGTTGAGAACAGCAAGTGCTCTGAGAAGGCAAGGCATGAGGGAGGAGGAAGAAAGGAATGATACTGCCGATGAGGTGGGTTTGGAATGATGGTGGATGGCTTTGAGTGCAAAGCTGAAAAGTTTGTGGAAGTCATTGGTCTTTCTAGCAGTGTCACCAAGCCGTGAGTTTCCTGGGAGCTGGCTCAGGCACTGCAAGGGAAGGGGTCTGGGATGCCAGCTGCTCCCCCTTCTAGAGGAGAGAGCAGCTCCTCTCATCTTCATTCTGTATACAAGGATATTGTCTGTCTTTTGAGGAGGGTTCCACTTTAAGAAAAACCCATTGGCATATGCATGAGAGCCATTAATTTATTCAGTCAGTCACTCAACAAATATTAAATGCCTACTACATACCAGACCCTGTACAAGGGTGTACTGAAAGACCATTGAAGATTTTTGAACTGATCAGTTGCCTGGTAGCAGGGGTGCTGGGTCTTGAGTTAAAATCCTATCTTTGCCACCCACTAATAAGAACTTGGGCAAGTCTCTTGGCCTCGTTGGACCCATTTTCTCCCTGTAAAGTATAGGCCTGGGCTGCTAAATCCTTTCCAGCTGAGACAGTCTGGGAGTGACATGAAAAGTGCTGTAACCAGCGTTTGTGTGTGTTGGGAGGGCGGGGAAAGAGAGGCCAGAGTCAGAGAGAGGTGGTGATGGCAAGAGCTTCTGTGAGTCTGAGTGAAGCCTTTCATTTATTCATTCAACAAACATTTCATACTCAGTGCCAGCCACTGTGCCAAGCATTGGGAAAATAACAGTAACCAAAACAAAATCCGTACCCTCGAGGCACTATCTCTGTCGGGGGTGGCAGAGGAACTGGGAACATGGGAGATAGATCTAGAAATGTAGTGTGAAACTTATCCCATGGGATGACAGTTGGGACAGTGGAAGTGTATGTAGCAGGAAAGAGATAGCAAAACAGTATTGAGAGAGAAGGAGTTCTGAGGAGATAGAACCTGGGAACATGCTGTGGAGAACCAATCAATGTTCCACTCCTTGATGGAAAGCACGTTTCTTCATCAAGTCCATACAACAAACCTAACCCCAGGAATACGCTCTTGTGGCTAAGAAGTTAGGACACACCAAAGAGATAATGTCCATTTAGACATGCATTTCTCCTTGACTCTATCACTTCTATGTGTGAAGCAGAATTAGACCAAAGCCACGTATGATTTTGTATAATAGCTGGTCTATTTGGTTTCCTGAAAAAGGTCTTTAATAAGTACCAATGATATGTATAAAGTTGTATGGGTGACTGCCTAAGTGAACTGCCAGCCCCTCAAATATTTTCCCAGACCTGGCTGGCTTTCCCAGGCTGGCTCTTTTATTTTTTATTTTTTCATTTTCCCCAGGTAATTAGAGCAGATCCAGAAACAGATTCGGAGAGCCTAAAGCTTTTCCTTTTTTACCCTTCAGTAATTACATGTCACAGGTTGTCTTCCCTGTTAGAGTCTGAAGCTGAGCAATTAGTCTCCCATTGTCTTTGCAGGAAATGACATATCAGTATGGCTTCTGGGGAAGGCAACTGTTGACCATCCTGGTTAAAATAATTTGGAAAGTGTTCAGCATTTCCTCCAGTTGATCATTTAGACTGGCTGATTTAGAAAGCTTTTGGAAATGTGCAAAATGTACCATGGTTATCAGGACTGGAAATACTATGGGGTCAGTTCCCTGAGCAAAACGAGTTTCTGAACTATGGCTTTGATCTCTGGACATTCTGCCTTGTCCCACGTGTGCCTGAGCCCAGGGCCTTGGCATTCTATTCTTTTTGTGATGCTTTGTTGGAGACTGATTAGTCAGGATGTTTTCCAGCTGCAGGTAATTGAAAACCTGAGTCAAGGAGTCCTAAACAATAAGACATTTATTGGAAATCCAGAGGTGACACAGACTTCAACACCAACCTAATGCAGTAACGTACACTCTGCTTCACTGTGTTTGTTCTGTCTCTGGACCAGCTTTATTTATCCTTATACTGGAACAAAATAGCTGTAGAAGTTCTAGGTGTCACATTCCACACTACATTCAGAGGAGGGAGCTTCTCCCAAAGGAGTGAGTAGAAGCTCCCAGAAAAACATTCTTCACATCGCATTGGCTTAAACTGGGCCACATGCTTATTCTTAAACCAATCACTGGCAGTAGGAATGGATATCTCTTGGATCAATGCTTCTCAAACTTCCGTGTGCACACAGATCACCTGGGGAAACTTTCAAAATCAATTCTGATTCAGCTGGCTTGGGTGAGGCCTCAGCCGACAGCTCTTACAAGCTCTCGGGTGATGCGAATGTTGCAGGTCAGCACACTGCAAAATCTTGGAGTGTCCCACCCCCACTCGCAGCTGGGGCTGCTGCCATGTGCCCATGGGCACTGTGGGTGCAGAAATATGGGGGCTTTGTTGGGAAGAAGAAAGAGGGAATGACCACATGCAGATGAGAACTATATTAGAGATGCTTGTGTTCAGTGTGTAATTAGCATTTTAACTTTATACCGGGAGTCATACAATAGTCTGTGATATGTATTAAAAGCAGAATTGTTACGTGGGAGCACTCACAAAAATTTTATTCATTTATGGTGATGCAGGCGTTGCAGTTCTTGAAACAAAAGATAAAACAGTCATGCCACCTGTTTTGCTATCATTCAGCTATTTTTATTAGTAATGAATACCATATATCTAGTGTGTCTCAAAAAGAACAAATTCAAATGAAATGGATTGAAGTAGCCTTAAGTATAAAAAGAGTGTGCCAAATCCAGCCTTTGTTCTGTGAGTGGAAATCTCATCAGTCATGGTTATTGGGGAGGGAGAGTACACCCCCACTTGTCCTAAGAGTCACTTGTCATGATATTGGGTATGAAAAATGCTGCCAATGGTGAATTTCTGCCAAAATGAATGGCCACAATGTGCTTATAAGTGGTTTTCAGTGGAGAAAGTCATTATGCTCTATTCGTTTGAAAGTTCTTACTGTTCTGTTATTTTGTTGTGCTTGACAAAAGATACACAGGATTCCTGTGCTGCAGCTGTTTAGGAAAAAGGCTGATAAGATGGAAGGACCAGTGTCCACCCTGAAGCTGGACAATCACAGGCTCAGTGGGCTTAGCATGAAGTATGTGGACAGGTGCTGAGTAGACCTTCCCGAGATAGTCACTGTGGTAGTTGCTGTCCTGGACCTCATGTGCTAGACAGCATCACCCAGGAGGGGACATGGAATTTCACTGCTCAGTCTGTTTGTCCCACCTGCCTCAGAACCACTGGTTCACATCTATGAGACTGATGGGAAGCTGGAGCTTGGTGTGGTCTCCTGTAGAGACCAGAGCAACTGTACCTGGCCTCACCAGCATGAGTCACCAGAGTGCCTATACTTAGGAAATCGCCAGTTGTGTCTTGTCTCTTCAAAGGACCTGAAAGGTTGAGAGGTTATCTGCTACTCTGGGCTAGCTGGGGAAAGCTGCTAGACTTGAAGCCCCAGGAAGGCAGGCATTATGCTTATGTCACACAGGCGCCCTGTATATTGACAGAATGATTGAACAGCTAGTCTGTTCCCAGGTGATCTGTCAGTCAACAGCATAGACTAATCGCTCACTCTCAAAGGAGAAGTATTAAGACAACATTGTGTTGCCTACCTTCAGTAATGTATAGTCTAAATATAGAATGCTTAGGTGTCCCATCTACATGTTTAGGACCTCATAGGCTGCCAAGCAGCAATGAGATAATATTAATGATTACCTGAGCTCATGTGGGACAAGCAGATTGCGCCATTACCTGTGGATGGACTCGACAGTCCTGATGAGCGCCTCCCCTCTGGGCTGCGATAAGGCAAGGCATTATTAGCTGTGGAAGGAATTTTAAAATAGGGAAAAAGGTAGGACCTTCCCTGACAAATTAAAAGGCTGACTTTAAAAGTAGTACATTTATTTAAAGTACCTATATGAAATAAAGTATTTTTAAAAAGAGAAAAATAAAGAGGCATAAGATAATACTGAGTTGGGAAAATCAAGGTAGAAAAGGCAATGGGAATGAAGCTAGGCCTGAAAGCTGGGTCCATGCATGTAGTTCAGGTGACCAGTGAAATTAGATGGCGAAAAACATGATCTCATCATTGTCTCTAACCCTTATCTGAAATTGTACGTTTCCTAATATTATGAAAGTAGCATTAGCTATGTGGCCTTCATAGAAATTATGAATATTCCACAGAGGAGCTAAGTTGTTACACTTATTTAATGTTAATTAATTTAAATTTAAATAGCCAGATGTAGCTAGTGGCTACAATATTGGTCAAGGCAGGCCTAGTGCCTAATAATAAATTCCATGATTTTTTTTAAAAAAAGAAATTATGAATATTTTCATGCTATATTACAGTTATAGATATTCTGAAGTATCATTTATGCCTAATAGTACTTCAAAATTACAGTGTATTAGACTTCTTGAAAATTATTTAAGTATTGAAAGATGCTCATAACAATTTTGTCAAATATTTTGCTAACCGTATAACAGTATACTCTGTTTTTGACTCCTGTGCATTTCATGTATTAGTTTCAAGCATTTGTAAACATCATTCTGAGAAAGATGTCTTTAGACGGCCATAGCACAAAAGGTAAAGAGCCCCTGCCTTTGACAATGGCCAGGCCTCCTACCAGAGAATGGATGGCCTACCTAGAGTCTCAGAGGCAGGACAGGCCTCTGGGCACTACAGCATTTGATAGGAAGATGTGGAAAAGCTGGGGTGAGCTTGAGTGCCTGGCTAACATGACTCAATAGGTAAATTTGGAGGTCATAGGAGGTGGTGGAAGGTCCATCCATTGAGGAAGGACAGGCTGTATAGGTTGTGTTTAGAAAGGATGCCTTGTACAGCCATGAGAGTTGGATGGGAAGGGAAGAAACTGGAGGCCAAGAGACCAGTGTATGCCAGGCATGATGCTGACCAGATGGAGTGTAACGTTGAGAATAGGGAGAAGCAATGTGTTCCCAGCACCACTGTGGAACTCTTGTGGGGCTGGACTGGGCCAGGGTGTGCAGTGGAGGTGAAGAAGGCCGTGTTAGTTTACAGGCCTGAGGGACTGGGAGAATGATGATAACAGCTCAGGCTTACTGGGTGTTTACTGTGTGCCAGAGGCTGTTATAAGCCCTTCTATGTCATGTATATATGTTCCTTAATTGATATTATTCAATCCTCATAGCAACTCTATGAAGTCAGTACAGTAATCCCTGTTTTACACATAATAAAGCCCAGAAAAGAAAGGTTAGGAAAACTGTCCAGGGTCTCACAGCTAGCTGGCAAGAAGGGAGGATATTACTGGAAAAAAGAAAAGAGGAATTGGTTTGGGGGAATATGTTATAGTTCAACTGTAGATATTTTTCCATTGTTGTCTTCAAATATTTCAAAGGGCTAAACATTCAGATATTTATAAGCATAGTTTCTGGTGTATTTCATTGTCTAGTATTTAAATTTTTATTAGTGAATACTGAGATGATTTGTAGATTGGTTTCATCTTACTGGGAAAAAAACAGAGAAAACTGGTAGGTGGGATTTAGTACATTGATGGGTGCCCAAAGCAGAGGAAGAGGCTGCAGTTTACAGAAGAGAAACATAATGTGTATTCAATTATTTGTGTTTAATGATGTGGTTTTTTTTTTTTGTTGTGGTATTGTTTTCCAGGACCAGTCCTGCCGCTGTTGTAGAAGACATGTGGTGTATATAAAGTTTGTGATCGTTGGCGGAAATTTTGGTAAGTGTTGCTGCATTTACTTCGAATGCCTCTTGCTGTAAAGTGGTGCTTATGAAGGGAAGCTGTTGCCTTGTTCTGTGCAGCTTTTACTTCTGCACTAAACTCAGGCAGAATGGAGTTCTATAATTAAATGTGACATTGAATTGATGTTTTCTGACAGTGTGATACTTTTTCTTGTTATTGCTGATAGTATTAAGCAATATGGGGTTTTCTAAAACGTAGTAAGTCTAGATTTAGAAAATTTCTGGATGCCGGTTAAAGAATACCCTTGACAGTTTATGTGCTAAGCCAGCCATATAATATAAGAGTAATAAACCTGCAGACCCAAAGAATAAAAGTCTCCAAAACAGAGAGATCCATGTGACCCATATATTAAAAGAAAGAAAAGCAGGCAGCTTAGGAAATGGGAAATTAAAGGAAGCTACAAGTCCAGCTTGCCTGGGAGCCAGCCCACAGCCAGCATAACAGTGGTCTTGGGAGACCAAGAACATTCAATTCAGCGACCGCCCAGACCTTGCTAGCAAGGTAAGAGGATAGTCTTTGCAATCAGGAGACCTGGGTTAAAATGTAAGTTCTATACCTACTGGTTGTTAGATAACCTCTCTGAGCCTGTTTCTTCTTCTGTAAAATGAGGCTTATCATGTTACCTACCTCGTAGAGTTGTTGTGAGAATAAAATGAGGTAGGTAGTGCTGGAGCATAGTAAGTGCTCAATAAAGCCAGTCATTCTTAGGAATGGAGCAGCCTTGTTTGGAGACTGGACATTTCCCATTGAAGTCAAGCTACCAAGAGGCATATTTATCTTCCAGCAGGAAGGCTGCTGGAGATGGGCCGGTTACAACCCTTTGATGTTGCTAGAGCATCCCAGCTACTTACCACAACCCCTCCTCCAAAATTTACTTCATAAGAACCTGTGGGAATCCCTGCAACATTTACCACCTTTTCCAACCCTGGAGACCCATTCTGAGACAAGTCTGGCTAACTAACTCCCTTCCTGCCGCCTTTACAACCAGGGAGGTCACCTTGTTTGAGCTCTGTTCATTTTTGGAGTTAACGTCATTTTGAATCACATTTATGAGGAAAGAAGGGTGGGGATAGATGACACCATTGGTTGGACCTTAATTGCCATGTTTAAGCTTTCATTTCCAAACCTTTCTTTTGATTTTACGTTTTTGTCTATGCTTATTACGTAGCCTTCACAGGGATCGGATTGCTGTGCTGAAATTTTTGAGCTTTGACTGAAAGAATTTGGCTTTTGGGTGGGGCCTTTACCTGTGGTTGGGAGACTCAGCTGTGGCATTGCAGATGGGCCAGTGTTTAAGGTCAGATGTCTGTAAGTGACTGTGCTCCCATTTCATGGAATCAAAGAGAGGGACATGGCTTCAAGGGTTGTCTGGCCCAATCCCCTGCTAGCAAAAAAAAAACAAAACAAAAGCAAAAAAACAGTATTCTACTGATCCCTGACAAGGGAATTCAAATTCTTCCAGAGATAAGGAGCTTGCTGTTGCACAGGGTACCTTGGTTCAATTAAAAGGACAATCAGGGCCTACAGGGAAACCCTTGTGGGGAGAGGGGAGGTATAGTTGTTCTGTCTCTCAGTTCTGGTGGTATTTATGCAGTTGTATGCTTTGGTGAAAACTCACAGAACTGTACACTAGAAAGGGTGAGTTCTCCTGAATGTTAATTAGACCTGAATTTTAAAAATGGAAAAAAAAAAACCCAGCATTTAAAAATTGAACAATTAGCCCAACTTGTTAAAAAGAAAGTGAGGAGGCCGGGTGCGGTGGCTCACGCCTGTAATCCTAGCACTTTGGGAGGCTGAGGAGGGCAGATCAGAAGGTCAGGAGATCAAGACCATCCTGGCCAACATGATAAAACCCCATCTCTACTAAAAATACAAATCTAGGAGGCGGAGGTTGCATTAAGCCGAGATTGCGCCACTTTACTCCAGCCTGGGTGACACAGCGAGACTCCATCTCAAAAGAAAAGAAAAGAAAAAAGAAAAAAAGAAAGTGAGGAATGCAAAGGAGAGAGGGAGGAGGGAAGAAAGAAAAGCCATCCAGTCCTTATATTGAACTATTAATACAGTGTATGTGCTCCATGGGACCGGGACTTGGTCTTGTTCCTTTCCGGAGTCTTGGTGCCTGGATAGTGCCTGGCACATAGAAGGCATAAATGTGTTAAATATTTATTGAATCACCTATTGCTCTTACTCACCTTCAAAGTAAGTCCGCTCACTTTCTAACACTCCAGCCCACCAAATATTTGAAGACACTGTCCTTCCTCATTCATCTTCTCTTCTCTGGGTGAACCTACCATCTCCCAGTCCTGGCCTCTTTGTCCTCTGATGCTATTTTCATACCCCTCTCCATCTGGCAGAGCTCCTTGAGGAGGCATCTGCTTCCCCACACCTCTCCTGTGCACCTAGACCAGCACTAGACATGCTGACGCATAGGTATGGCCCAGGAGGAGCACAGAGGGTGCTTGCTTCTGTGGATGCTGTTAATAGACACCCAATCCTCTTCCTTTCACAATCAGTATGAAGTGTCTAGTCATGGATCATAAGAGATTTATTTAACGCAGTCTTCTAAGAAAGGAGCTCCTAAAAGTAGGGAGGGTGGCAGTGCAAGAAAGAGCTCAGGCGCAGCTCATCCTCTTATAGGCCTTGTCTGAAATGAAGCCAGGTCCTGGCACCCTCAGTCTGAGGCAGCATGGTGCTGTTGATAAATCTTTAGAGGCAGTACTGTGTCACAGATTCCGATTCCTCATTACAAGTCATAGGAAGTTTGAAATTCTTCCAACTAAACTTGTGAGTACCTTGAAAAGCCTAGGTTTCTTTCTTCTGGCCATGACAAGAAGTGATATATAAACACATAAATACATATAGAGAGAGCAGTGGTTTTCAACCGGGGTTAGTTTTGCCTCCCCAGAGGACATTTGGTAATATCTGAAGCCATTTTGGGTTGTCACAATTAGGGGAGGGAAGAGGGTGTGTGCTAGTGGCATCTAGTGGGTGGAGGCCAGGGATACTGCTCAGTGTCTTAAAATATATCTCATAGATCAGCAGCGCGCACTCGCGCACACATGCAGAACAGTCGGGCCCGAAATCTCAGTAATGCCAAGCTGAGAAACTCTGAGATTATAAGTAATTTTTTAAGTGTAAATGTTTAAAGTACTTATTATTTTGAAGGTTTAAAAATTGAAATATCTTAACATTTGATTATATGTAAATATACAGCTAAAAAACTTAAAGAAATTTGTTCAGAAAATCATCTGAGTGGAAAGGCTGCCAAGAGGCTATCCCTTCTATTACCCCTGACTCCAAGCAAAAAATGACCTAAATGAATTCAGACAGACAGATGGGCCTCTGACGGCTTATAGAGAATGACGGTCAACTAAAGATAAAAACAAGACTCACACAACATGATCCCAGCATTTACACAAAAGAGATTGTCTCGTGTTTTAAATTTCAACCCCAGCTTCTTCAGATGTGTTAGTCATTCGATGACCTCTAAGATTAAACGGTATTTCAATCTGGGCTAGTCCTTCTTTTTGAATCAAGGCGGTTCTGGTGTGATGAAAATGTGCTTAGGGAGGAGAGAGATCTCATTACAGATGATTGAGATTGAGTATTTTGGTACACAGAGCTGTTTATTTGCATCAGTTTGCTAGTGACACCACAATCTGGTTTAAATGTGAGTCGCTGAGAGCTTTTGTAGCCCAATATGGCTACATTTGCTGAAGCAGGGAGATTAAAGCAACATATGTCAATTTATGATATAGGACAACCCACTGCAAAAGACTTTACCTAATTATAGGGCCTATTTTGGGAAGGTAATGGTGCTTTTCGTGAAGTATATTTTGGGATGCACTCACCCAGCTTCTAGGCCAGTAATATCTTCCCAGAGAGGGTGTGGTGTGTGCTTGTGGACATAAATATTTTCTTACCAAAAGCTGTGGTGTAATATTCTTTCAACTTTACTACCCTTCATTTTTCTTTTTCTGATTGTCTTTCCTTTTGCAAGAATGCTATGAAAATGTATTCTGGAAAGCCAGAGAAGAGGAAGATAAAAGATCTCATTTCAGATGGCCAAGTCCAGAGATACAGAGACTTTCTCAGTCTACTGTTTTTAAGATGAATGGGATTTGGAGGCATTCAGGAACATTGACTAATAAGCAGAGTTGAGGGAGGTGAAAAAAACACCGTGTTGGCACTAGATATTTTTATGTAAGTATCTGTGGGAAAACTATCCCTTTGCAACCCGGTGTGTCCCAGCCAGCACTGCTCCTGCTCCACTCCAACCCCTGAGTGATGCTCAGGGTCCATTTCCATGCCTTTGCTGTTGGCTTGTGACCCAGGGTAGGTATCTGCTTTTACTTCTGTTCTTTAAGACTGTGCCTTTCACCTGCTCTACCTCCTCCATCCCAGCCTTTAACTTCTCTGTTAATACCTGAGACTTTTGGCCTTCAAGGAGAGGTCAGAACTTTCTGTCCGCTCAGCAAAAGAAGATTAGCTTCTTCTTTACGCAATGTTTGTACAGCAGGAGGAGAAGCCAAGATAAGGAGTGAAAATGGACAATTTTGTAACCCAAAATCCAACCAGACCTAGGGACTGGAGAAACACTTTTACCTAAATTCCGAGTCATGAAGGCCACAACATGAGAGCAAGAATAGCCCATGGGAAGAGTTAAAGGCGGAGGCTCCCACCGGAGAGCCCTCTGGAGAGGTGTCCCTGAGTCTCCCTGAGCAGCCTGTGGGCCCCTTCCTCAGAATTGGCCTAAGAGCTCGTTAAACACACAGATCCTGGCCCACCCCAGGCTGGTAGAATCAGACAGAATCTCTGTGGTGGGTGTGTGACTTTATTCTTTATTTTATTTTTATTTTTATTTTTATTTTATTTTTTTTTTTTTTTGAGACGGAGTCTCGCTCTGTCACCCAGGCTGGACTGCAGTGGCCGGATCTCAGCTCACTGCAAAGCTCCGCCTCCTTAACAGCCTCTCCAGGCGGTGCTTATGCACACGAAATTGTGAGAATCCCTGTTCCAGTCTCCATTCTCAACTTTTCTTCAGGGCTTACGATTACATCTGAGGTTGTATGCCGCAGTCTGGCCCCCCTTTAAGACTGCTTCCCTTCCATAGCATCACTCACATATTTAAAGAACAGATCCCTAAAGCACATCATTTTGAAAATCAGCCCTGGGCATAGGAGGGTAGGGTGTCATCTTCTGTGTTACTGTGTAATCTTGGTTCCTAGAGTAATTTCCACAATCATTGTATCACTTGCTCACTAAGAGAAGTATCATTTTCATTCCAGGTTAGTTTTGGCAACATTCTAAACCAGATTCCTTGAAGCTGCTTTGCGGGAGGCCATCCTGCTCCTCTGCTACAATCATCCAAGTATTTGCCATCTGCTTTCACTCTAAAATTCACACTATGCTGTAGTTTTTATCTGTAGCAATACTTATAAATCAAAATTTCCCACTTATTAAGAGGAAACATTTTCAGAACAAGTAGCTGTCATGTATTCTAGTGCATGACTAGAGAGATAAGACTGTAATAGTTCCCACCTGGGATCCAGGTGGTTGGTCCCACCCCACAGCCCTTCCTCTGATGTCAGGCTGCCTGTGCAGATGCGTATTAGGTTATCGTTTGTATAGCTCATTTAAGTTTGTAAACAGCTAGCTGGGCACAGTGGTGCATGCCTGTAATCCCAGCACTTTGGGAGGCTGAGGCGGGTAGATCACTTAAGGTCAGGAATTCAAGACCAGCCTGGCCAACATGGTGAAACCCCGTCTCTATTAAAAATACAAAAATTAGCTGGACGTGGTGGCACACGCTATAATTCCAGCTACTCAGGAGGCTGAGGCAGGGGAGTCACTTGAACCTGGGAGGCGGAGGTTGCAGTGAGCAAGATCACACCACTGCACTCCAGCCTGGGTGACAAAGCAAGACTGCATCTCAAAAATTAAGGGGACTGCATCCTCTTAATAAGTGGGGTGGGGTGGGAAGCTGCAGCACATTTGATCTTCCCAAACCACTTCCTAGGCAGTGTAATCAATGTTATCACCCATTGGAGGCTCAGAGAATTTAGCTGATGTCTAAGGCAGGAGGCATTTGGGAATGTGTGTGGGAGATGGGGAGGGGTTTGTTGTTGTCCTCACAAAGACTGGGAGGTGCCATTGGCACATGATGCAAGAGAAAGTGGGGCAGGGATGGTAAATGTCCTGCAGTGCCTGGAACAGTCCTGCCCAGTGAAGAACTGTCCCTAACTCAGTGTTCATAGCACCCCTGTTGAGAAACACTGCTCTGAGGTTGTACTAGAATGCAGTAGAGCTAGGTGCACACCCGCATTATCTGAATCCAGATCCTTTATAGCCCTCTCTGTGTTAAAGGCATCACAGAATTAATTTCCACTTCATTGGGAGCTCTCACTCCCTGAAAGTTGAATCCAGAGTGGCTATTCTGCAGGTCATGCAATTGCTGCCCCAGGCATCAGAACTCAGGCATGACACACTTCATATGGAAATAGACTCTCTAAAACCCCGGTGGCCTGGCTGGCCAGCATGTTGTATTGTACCTGTCCTACCTCCATGAGTGTCCAGTGCAGGTGTGAGAGAGAGTACTGTCTTTGGAAAAGATGAGAGCCCAGTAGGATGCTCTGCCCATAGCCTCGCATCCACCTGACTTAAAACCATCCTGATAGCAAAGTAGGTGTTGATTTCACAAGTTTTTGATTTGTTATCTTCAACTTCATACCTACCTGGTGAACCCTTACAGGAGCTGTTGGAGTTTTGTTTAAAGTTTAGTTTTGATGTCAGCCAGCAAGGGAGCTGAGACAGTGGCTACATCAATTTGATGAGCACACAATGAAATTTATTAAATTGGTAAAAATAAAACCATATTGAATGAAAAGGAATCCAGGGCAACTGACCTGAATATAGATGTTGAAGGGATTCTAAAAGAGGGAGAGAGGGAGTAGTGATATTATCTCATCTTTTTTTCTTTCCTGTTTTGTATTTCTCCCTCTCCCTCTCCTTTTCCCTCTTCTCCTCTCCCTCTTCCCCTCTCCCTCTCCCTCTCTCCCTTTCCCTTTCCCTCTCCCTCTCCCGCTACCTCTCCCCCTCTCCCTCCCTCTCTCTCTCCCCCTCTCCTTTTCCCTCTCCCCCCTCTCTCTCTCCCTCTCCCTTTCCCTTTCCCTCTCCCTCTTCCTCTCCCCCTCTCTCTCCCTCCCCGCCCTGCTCCTCCTCTGCCTCTCTCTTTCCCTCTCCTTCCTCCTCCCCCTCTCTGTTTCCCTCTCTCCCTCTCCTTCTCTCCCAGTTTCTTTCCTAACTTTTTATTTTGGAAAATTTCGAACTTGCTGGTTGGAAGAATTGTAAAACAAATTTCCAACTTGCTGGTTCGGAGAATTGTAAAACAAACACTTTATGTCCTCTGCCTAAATTCACCATTTGTTCTACATTTGCAACATTTGCTTTGTTCCCTCTTCTAATTATATATATAAATTATACATATTATATAAAATTTTGCTGAACCGTTTAAAAGTACCAAACATCTTGACACTTTACCTCTAAATATTTCACCACCTATCTTCTAAGAATAAGGACATTCTTTTATATAACCATACTATAGTACTATTTCCACATCTTAAAAATTTAATAGTTTTATATTATCTAGTATTAATTCATATTCAAATTTCAACACTATAGTCCCAAACAATATTTTATAACTTACCTCCCCACCCCCACCCCAAAATCTAGTAACCAATCAAATACACTTGATGAATTTGGTTGATAACTTTTCTTTCATTTATCATATAACTTTAAACAATGACTTTTTGAAAAGTTCAAGTTCATTGTGTTATAGAACACCTTACACTCTGGGCTTGTCTGCTTCTTCACAGCATTGTTTAGCGTGCTCTTCTCTTCCTAAAATTGGTTAGATCTAGAGGCTTGTTATTAAGTGGAGGTTAAACATCTTTGCCAAGGATACTTTATCAGTGATGTCATGCACCTGATATTACATCACATCAGGGGGCAGAAGTCACCTTGTTCCACCATCTTCAGTGCTAGGTTTCATCTCTTGGGTAAGATGGTAACCAGACCTAACCAATGTCAAGGTACACCTTGAGTTAATAAATCATCTGTAGGCTGATACGTGGGTCATTTGTGAACATCCTGCTCCAGCCTTCCTTTCATCCAGTGGCTTCAGTAATCATGGATAATCCTCACCGGATTCAGTTATTACTTTGAAATATTGTCTGATACTTTTTACTCTTACCTTCCTCTTCCTGAATTATTTGTAGTGTATGACCTAGGCCTTCATATTTTTGCAGTGATGGTTTTCTAGCCATTTCCTTGGTGGTCACCTGGATTTTGCTGTGATTGGGCTAAACTTTTTTTTTCTTGCCTTTGGGATAAGAAGGAATAACTTTAGCAAAGCATTTACCGCATGCTGGGTACCACACAGGCTCCTCACATGTAGAACCTTTTTCACTTTCTTCCCACATTACAGCTTAGACTAGTGAAGTGACTTGCCCAGGGTCACCCAGACTCTATAGGAGAGCTAAGATCGAGCCATATCTATCAGGTTTAGAGCCAGGATTTTTCAACAATTCCATGTTCCCTCTCATCCCTTCTGGCCGTGCCTCCCCCACGGCCCCCCCCCCCCCCCGCCCGCCCGCCCGCCCCCACTACAGTTCTTGCCTCAGGCCACAAGTGCCTGCCTGACTGAGTAGGTCCCTAAACAAGGAAAGTCAGCCAGGAGACTGCAGCTGGAGAAACACAAGCTAGGCACATCTAAAGGGCAGGTGCTGCTGGACCTCAGATGAGCCGTGCCCAACCGGAAACCGGGATCTTTATGTTAACCATTCCAACTTTTCAATGGCGGTGACTAATTCAGATACGTGAAACTCATCAGCCCAGTTGCCAGTTTTCAGCACCAGCACTACTGCTGGCTGAGGCAGCCTTGGGTAGGCCGAGGCTTTGTTTATAAATGGAATTTCATTGTCATTTGTTTGTGTGTTTGTTTTTAACATCCTCTTTTACACAGAAATTAATATGCTTGGGAAGTGATACTGTTTCGATTTGGGGGATGTTTGATTTTTTTGAAGAGGGGGAAATTGGGTTTCATAGAAGTGTTATTTAACTGAATTACTTCATAGGCAATCTTGGATTTTTTAATTGGGTAGGTTAACAGTACAATAGTAGGTATTTCATATGTAAGTTTAAAAGAATGCAAATACATTTCCCTCTGCATATCATCTGTAGGATTTTGCTTTTTAGAATTTTTCTGACTCCTTCAGAAGGGTGTGACTCTGTTGTTCCTATCTCGCACTCTGTTCTTTGTGTGTCTTTAACTGTGTTAACATGTCACAGGAACTCTGTCAGGTCGGTCCCTGAGAGGTACTGAAGCAGAACTAACAGACAAATAGAAGTGCGTCTCCAGATGGGTCCTGGCAGAGGCTAAAGATCTCTGTTGGTCATTCTACTTGTTTTAACCAGAATTATTCTTGAGTTTGGAGTGACCGGGAATGGTGCAGGTAAAGAGCTTCTGTAGACTTACTTCATCATGCAAGAATTTGGTCCTGTCTCTCATTGTACACGTTAACCACCTGAAGCACAGAGAGGTTGAGGAGGACCCAGGTAAACCTTGCTATGGTTTGTTCCCACCAAATCTCATGCCGAAATTTGATCCCTAGTGTGGCAGTGTTGAGAGGTATTTGGGTCATGGGCAGCTGGATGCCATTCTTATGATAGAGAGTTCTCGTACTCCCAAGACTGGATTAGATCTCGAGGAAATGGTTAGGGTTCTTCCAAAGTAAAGACACTCCTCCTAGGTTTGGCCTCTTCACACATATCTGCCGTGTTTTGACCCAGCACATGGCCCTCCTGAGAAGCTGAGCAGGTGCCAGCGCTATGCTACTTGAACTTGCCAGCCTGCAGAATCATGAGCTAAATAAACCTCTCATCTTTATGAATTACCCAGTCACAGGTATGTAAGAACACAAAATAAACTAGGACAGACTTGATTAGCTTGGCTGTCTTGTGTGTTCCTCATACTAAGCTAAAGTTTTCAGTCTACAAGCAGTCACCGTAATGCTTTACCCTGACATGTCACCCACAATGTTTCTTCCCATCTGAACCACCCCAGCTTCCCACCATCAGCCACATTTAACAAGTGAAGAAGGAAAGGTCTGAATCAGCACTGTCCACTAGAAACCAAAGCCAGGCAGCATGTACAATTTAAAGCTATCTAGAAGCCAGGTTAGAAGCAAGTAGAAAGAAATGAGTGAAATTAAACTTTGTATTTTGTTTAACCCAATATATGTCCAAAATATTATCATTTACATGCCGTCAATATGTTAAATTATTGAGATATTTTTGTACTAAGTCTTTGAAATTTCACATGTAGTTTATATTTATAGCATATCTCAATTTGGACAAGCCACTTGAAATGTGTCCAGTGTGGCTGCTGGCTACGGGGTTGGGCAGCACAGCAGTATGGAGGACGTAGTGTGGGGCGGCACAGCGGTACGGAGGACATAGTCCAAGGTCACACCCAGCTAGGTTCTGTAATTTAAATCTCAAGAGAAACTTGATCTGCTTTTTTACCCTCCCCCCATCTGAAACCACATATTCCTGTCCTCTTTGTGCCATTTTCCCCCTCTCCAGCTAACTCTAATTACAGAGAGATGCTTGGTTTGGTCATGACTGCTAGCTCAGCAGTTTTCTGCCAGTCCTGGCAGCTGGTGAGACCAACATACACTGCCTGTAAATGATAGTGTAAAGCATACTTTTAAATTTCTCCACAGCAGAGTTTCCATAATTTTCTTTCTCTTAGAAGTAATTCACTGGCATTTTTCAAAGCCAGAGTGTTTTGTTTTTTGTTTTTTTTTTAATTCATTCTTTCTTAAAGTCCCATCTTAATCAATGGGTTTGTAAAATATTTACTAGCTGGTTATCTCCCCAGGACCTCAGCAGAACAAGTTTATATCTGATTTTTTAGACCAGTTATATGTCTGTTTTGATTAACAGTGGTTAGGTTTCCTTTTTCCAACTAGTCAAATAGTCTCCCAATATGTTGGTCCCATTTTGAGTATTATTCACCATGAAATACCGGTAAAGGTTAGATTCCATTTCCACTAAATGTCAAGTCTCTGACCACTGACCCCACTACTTGAATCATTAGATTATAATCACAGTCTCGGGAGAAAATGACGGAAGAATGGCAATAGACTCCTGGAGTTTGTTGTGATAGACTTTACTGAACTACAAACCCTGAGCTATAAGAATTGAAATTCAAGTAGGGAAAAGATAGTCCCATATTACTACTTAGAGGCCAAAACCCCACATCTTCCAACATTCTCAGTTAAGTGAAGGCTAGAGAAGATCAAGTTTTTTGATATCTTTCAGTAACTGAAGGATGGCACTGCAAAGCCAGCCCTCCTGTAATACAAACGAATTTTCTTACATTCTCTTCAGTGCTGTATCCTTCGGATTTTGACTTGATGTCAACCTCACTATTCACAGATCCCCTAAAATCCACTGTTTAAAAAACTTTAGGTGTGGGGTTGCCTTTGGAATTAGAGCAGTGTTGTTGTGAGTGGCTTGGTTTCTTCTCTTTCCCCACCATTTCCCTACAGTAATACACACTTAGAGCCCCCAAATCACTATCCTTTTATCCCATTCTGATTCAAAGCCTTTTTATTTCTTTAAGTGGATATCTCATGTTCATTTCAAAATGTCATTTAGCAGCTGTATTTCTGCTAAATAACCAGAAATTATAGTTGACTCCAGCCAAGTGGCTGAGTACCTAGATTTTGTTTCCAAGTATGGTGCTGAGCAGAAATGTTTTGGTTTTATCCTCAATATTAATAGTTGACTGAGAGTGATGGATGGGCCTGGGGATGAGAAAAGGAAAGGAAATATAAAATATAGTGGCAGAGTATCATCTACTTCAGGGACTCTTGACCTGGAGTTTTTACCAGAATCACCTGAGAAGATATTAAAAATCCGGGTCCCCAGGCCCCACTGCCCCTCCATTCATTCAGAGTCCCGTAGAACAGGGCCCTGGCAAGTGTGTAGGAACCACCTGCTCTTACTCAATTGTATCCACTTATCAACACTTAGGGAGAACTTTATTGTGTGTAAGTTACACCTCAATGAGCTTGTCCTGAAATCTCTTTGTACACGTGCATATAAATTTTTGAAAGTTTTGACTTGCCCTACCATGAGGAATATGTTGACTGTCAAACGTTCTGGAGTCTGAAGACAAAGCTCACAGTTGAAACAATCATTCATTCACTCAGTAAACATGTAAAGAACAGTGCTGGGCATTATTCTGGGAAAACAGAGATATATCGAGACACAGCATATACCTCGAAGGACTTTGTTTAATGAATAAGAACCGTATCCAATAATTACGCTGCAGTGTGAAAAGTATGAGTATATCTATAGAGCAAAAAGGGAGGAATCCCCGACAACCACATACACACACATGCGCACACACACATACATGCACATGTTCCCACTTCCACCCCACTGCCTTTTGAAGGTAGAGAGCTAGGCTCTGTTGTGAAAATTTTACAGAAAAGCCACAGCACGTGATTCCTGAGGTGTGAGTAGACAAGGAAGTGGAAAGTATTCTGCCTGTTTTGCAAAGGAATAGCTCTCAGAATTTGATTCTAATGTAAAAAAAAAAAAAAAAGGTTTTTACACTCTCATTAGTTTTAAGGGAATTTTAACAACCCCTGATGTGATTCAGTTTGCTATCCTGATCTATCTAGTCCCAGCACAGGTCTCAGTGCTGGCACACAGTAGGTACACAGCACAGCAAGTGTGTTGAATAGAAGTGATGCTTTCAGCAGTTTTTTCTCTCTTCTAACAAACCATTAGCCACAATTGTATCTTATAGTACACACATAATTTTCAAGATAGCACCCAAGGCCAGGCGTGGTGACCCACTCCTGTAATCCCAGCACTTTGGGAGGCCGAGGTGGGCGGATCACAAGGTCAGGAGATCAAGATAATCCTGGCTAACATGGTGAAACTCCATCTCTACTAAAAATATAAAAAATTAGCTGGGCGTGGTGGTGTATGCCTGTAGTCCCAGCTACTTGGGAAGCTGAGGCAGGAGAATCGTTTGAACCTGGGAGGCAGAGGTTGCAGTGAGCTGAGATTGCGCCACTGCACTCCAGCCTGGGCGACAGAGCGAGACTTCATCTAAACAAAAAAAAAAAGATAGTGCCCAAGTTACCTTTGTAAGTATTGCTTCCAAAATACCAAAAATCTTTGCCCTTGAAGGAGAGCACATTTAAGAAAATATGAGTTGTTCTACTTGCATGGTATGTTTTGATTTTTACATATTAAGGGAATTAACTCTTTCTAACCTGATTTTTACTCTCATTTTTCAATACACCTGAAGTTTTAGAAGAGCAGCTATGTCAAAAGATCAAATGATCATAGCATGACTGACTTTGTCATTTAAAGGTAGACACAGAAAACAGCATTGTATTTTCCTGGATACTGGGTGATCTTGTTAGATTTGGGGAGCAGAGGTTATTTGAGAGCAGCTATTTATATTGCATTAAAAATTTATTCGATGTTGGTACCAGGACCACTATATTCCCTGTGTATTTTTACAGCTTTATGTGTAAATTATGATCATTGGTTACTTTGATATTGTAGGACACAATAGGAGAATTCCCAACTTGACCCTTTGACTGTGTTGTAATAGGAAAAGACATTTTATGATTTGACTGTGTCCTCACCCAAATCTCATCTTGAGTTGTAGTTTCCATAATCCACACATGTCATGGGAGGGACCTGGTGGGAAGTAATGGAATCATAGGGGCGGTTACCCCCATGCTGCTGTTTTCGTGATAGTAAGTGAGTTCTCACAAGATTTGATGGTTTTATAAGGGGCCTTTCACTCTTTGCTCGGCACTTCTCCTTCCTGCCATCCTGTGAAGAAGGATGTGATTGCTTCCCCTTCCGCCATGGTTGTAAGTTTCCTGAGGCCTCCCCAGCCACGCTTAACTGTGACTCAATTTAACCTCTGTCCTTCATAAATTATCCAGTCTCATGTATGTCTTTATTAGCAGTGTGAGAATGGACTAATACAGACAGCAAGAACCGGTTTACATATAGCTTTGTTTAGAAGGCTGAATGATATTTCTAGAAATGCCCTGTGCATTGGAAATTTTTGTGGTTAATCTGCCTGCTTTCCAACCCTAAAAGCAGTGTACATTGCAAGCCCTATTAAAATAGCCATTCTGACTGGGAGGAAAATACATGATGGTGTGGGAGGTGAGCTTGAGGTTAAATGGCAGGAAATGCAGAGCATTAACTTTGCTACTGGGCATGTGCTGGCATCTGAGATCCATTGCTGACCAGCTGTGGGGTCTTGGGCAAGTCACCACCCTGCTGTGACTCAGCTTTCTCATGTCCAAAATGGTATTGTTTTGAGGATTTAAAGAGAAGAGATGTGGTGCTGACGTGATGCCTGACACACATAAGTGCTTACTCTGTGTCAAGTCTCTTCACTTTTCCCTTTTTACACATATATCAATCTTGTCATTCTCTTGTTTCAGAACTTTTCAAGGCTCCTGTTATTCCCCCAAGAAAGGCCTAAACACCTTAACCTGGCATCTGAGGCCTTTTATTATCTGTCTGTCCAACCCACCTCTTTACCACATCTAACTCTTTCACTTCGAATGTGATCCTGTGGCAAAACCAAACCATCTCTGTGCCCTTGGAGGGCTTTGAACACTCATGTTCTAACCTCTTGGGATGCCTTCCTGCTGTCGCTTACAGTCTAAGTCTAATCTGCTGCAAAGATCTTTTTTTTTAAATTTCTAGTCAGTCTCTGCTTATCCAGCAAGGCTCATCTTAAATGTCACTTCTTCCTAGTCCCTCAGGCTAGAAAATTCACCTCTATGTCCAACACTGTGTCTTTTTCATCATAGGTGCTTAAAAATAACTGAACTGTTGAATAAGTCTTAGAACGTATTCATAGATAACACGCCAGAGAAATAGGTAAAGGTTCCTTTCAGGTGGGCATTTCTGTCAGGGGAAAGGCCTAGGTGGCTTAAACAACAGAATAGTATTTTCTCACAGTCTGGAGATTGAAAGTCCAAGATCATGGTGCAGGGAGGGTCAGGGTCTGGTGAGCCTCCCTCCTTGCCTTGCAGATGGCCACTGTCTCTGGTGTCCTCACATGGCCTTTTCTCTCTGCAAGTTCCCCTGCTGTCTCTTCCCCTTCCCAAAAAAACACCAGCCCTATTGGATCAGGGCCCTACCTTTTTGAACTTATTTAACTTTCATCAACCTCCTTTAAGGCCCCCTTCTCCAAATACAGTTACATTGGGGGTTAGGGCTTCAACACATGCATTTGAGGGGACACAATTCAGTCCACCACACATAGGTATAAAAAGTCTTCCGATCCTCTGAGAGTGTGTGCGCTCATGTGTGCGCACACCCTGTGTGCAGGTGTCCTCTGTTACAAGCATTCCTTCCTGGCCTCATTCAGGAAACCCACAGGATAGCAAATGGCCTTGCTCCCCTGCGGTGGCCAAGCTTGGCCTGTCTACTCTAACTGCCTCCGCATGATCCCAGCCCACAAAGACGCTGCTTTGGCCCCACCAAGAGGGCTCCGGACACATACTGTCTCACCCAGCGGTTCCATCACAGCCCCCTCTTTGCCTCCAGCTGCCAGCAAAGGGGAACAAGAGAGAATGAGCCACAGCGGGGAAGGGAAGGAATTCAGGAACTAGAACAGGAGGGTGACATTTTGTTTTTTAAAAGAGCAGTCTTTCCTTTTACTTCTGTTTAACATTGTCCGTGGGTTTTTTCCTCCACCTTTCTCCAGATTCCCAATTCCGAAAGCACTAAAGGAACCCCTTCGCTCTGTGAGTTAAGATAGTTGATAAGTGATGTGGGAGAATGCACTCTAATTAGGTCCTTGGTTAACCTACCCCTGACTTAACAGAGGGAGGCTGTTTGGTTACAAATAGTTTTTATTCTGCTAAATCAGAGGCTTCTCACACTGTGTCATCTGCCTGCAAATTAGCTAGAGGCACAAACTTTGCATTATGCAAAGTACTTATTCTCACAATTAATATGCTGGAAAGTGTGGTTTCACACTTTTCTGCCAGCACAGGGGTTCTCACCCAGGAGTGAACGAGATCACCTGGGGAGCTTTTACAAAATACCCAAGACTTGTCCTTCCTCCTCCCCACGCTGCCCCACAGCTGTGTGAGTGAGATGTGGGGTCCCAACCCCCCAGTAACCCCAGTATCACCACTTCTTATTACTTCCTCAGTGTCTTCTTATTAAATATTTCAAATCCCTTTTTTTCTTTTTTCTTTTTTTTCTTTTTTTTTTTTTTCTTGACAAAATCCAGTGACCAATTTGCTTTTTCAACATTTTATTCATTTTATTATGGAAAATTTCGAATGTATAGAAAGTAAGCAGTGTAGCATACTGAACCCCATGCACCCTCACCCAGCTCCAACAGTGATCATCAACATTCTGCCATTCTTGCTTCACCTATAGCTGGATAATTGTTGTCATTATTTTTGACTAATTCAATTTTGTTTCATAGATAGCATAGCCTGAGCGCTGAAAATTGGTTGTGCGTTTGTACTGCATATTGAATTGATTGTGTGCAAGGCACTTCCCACACTTTATCGCACTTAATCTGCACAGCACCCGTAGGCATTGTTACCCACATTTTTAACAATGGAAACTGAAGCTCTAAGAAATCACACACCTGCCCAAAGTCTCCCAGATAGTAAGTGCTCAAGCAAGAATTCATACTCAGAAGTGTTTGAAAAGCATTCTTTTCCCCCAAGCTACACTTCAGAAAAATAAAGTCCATGAAAAAAATGTATAGTTAAAAGTTTTGTAGCATGAATAGATGCATAGCTATTTGATAAATCACATATGTTATAATAATGTTAAAAGCTGGATGGTAAGTATATGGATATTCAGCGTAAAATTACGAAAACTATGTTTGAAATTGTTCATAATAAAATGTTGGGAGGTTTCCAACAAAAGCAAACTTTGTCTTAACTATCAAGCATTGGACAAGACAAACAAGCTATTTTCAGATACCTATCCTGTTGATATCCGCTTCAAAGAGAGCTTTGAGACTTGGTTGAATTTTGACTTTAAAAATAGTAAACCAAATGGAAGCCAAAAAGTATCTGAGACAGGTTTCAATCAATTCAGAAGTTTTTTTTGCCAAGGTTAAGGAACATGACCCATGACATAGCTTCAGGAGGTCCTGAGAACATGTACCCAGGGTAGCTGGGTTACAGCTTGATTTTATACATTTTATAGAGACGGAAGTTACAGACAAAGACATAAACCCACATATGTAAGACAAAGACATAAACCCACATACATTGGTTTGGCCAGCAAGGCTGGACATCTCGAAGGCAGTGTGTGTGTTCAAGGAGGGGTGACTTCCAGGTCATAGGTAGATTTAAATATTTCCAGATTGACAGTTGGTTCAAAGAATGAAGCTTTGCCTGAAGAGTTGAAATCAGATTGAGGTAAGTGGGGTCAGGGGGCCTGGAAGATAAAATTCTTGTCATGTGGATGAAACCTCCAAGAAGCAGGCTTTGGAGAGCATAAATGTAAATGTCTCTTATCAAAGGTGTCAGAGTCACAGGAGAGACCTAGGAAGGGAAGGAGATTCTCACCTGTATCCAGCCATTTGAATGCGAGGATCTTTTAGTTATCTGTGGTGGCAGGTGGTAGATATCCAGATATCACAGAAATTATGCATGGACTTTTTGTTTGTTTGTTTTAGCTCATCAGCTATCATTAGTATATTTTATGTGTGGCCCAGGGAAGAAAAAAGGTTGGACACCCCTGCATGCAAACTTCCCCCACAAGAGACATCTTTGCAAGGCCATTTCAAAATACATCAAGGAAATATATTTTAGGGTAAAATACTTTGATTTCTTTTTGGGGCCTGTTATCTGTCATGTGATGTTATGCTAGTGTCAGGTTGCAGTTAGTATCATATTGCTATAAGAGCCTGTTCTGTCAGCCTTAGGGTCTCTGTTTTAATGTTCATGCCAGCCAGTTGTGCCTGAACTCCAAAGAGAGGAGGGTATAATGAGGCAGATCTGACCCCCACCTTCTCTTCATGGCCTGAACTAGTTTTCCAGGTTTATTTGAATCCCCATGGTGAAGAGGAGGGTCCACTTAGTCACTTGGGGGGCTTAGAATTTTATTGTGGTTTACAATAAAATAGAGCTTACTTAGAGGTGTAAGTAATCAACATTAACTGGTGAGGTCTTAGAGAACTCAGAAAACCAGATTCAGAAGCAAAGCCTCTCCCAGGGTGGCCCCCAGCTGTGGCCAACAACTCAGGAAGCGTCCTCACCGCTGCTGCTCGTAGAAAGCCAGAGCCAGACAAAATGAACAAGTTATTTTTTCCAGTTCAGGCCACTTAGGTAGGATTCCATGATGATTTCTTTCTTACCATTTACCCAAAGGAACATTTTGCATACATACAGCCTACGTGTTGAAGCTGTTCCTTCTCACGGAAGGGCATAACCAGTTTCTTCACATAAAAAACATCGAGCCACCCACACTCCTCCATGATGTAATGCGGGTCCTGCTTTGATGGTGAGCTGACCAGGGATGCTCAGCAGTCTCAGCACTGGGAGTGGTGATTGGAGGCAGATAGCCTGTCCAGGGGATTCTCGAGAGCATTTTTTTTTTTTTTTTTTTTGCAAAAGGTATAAGGAGACCCTGGGCAAGCAGCTAGCAGCCCTCTTTTGCAACCATGCAGAGTCCCAGAGGTCCCAGCAGCCACCGTTCTTCCTCTTAAGCTTGGCTGCCATGGCTGCATCCACTCCACCCTTCAGTGCTTGAAGCCAAGTGGTTGTGGCCCTGGAAGGCTCTGCCCTTCTGGTTTTAGACTGCTGTGGAGGAGAGAGCCACTTGGAGATACAAAGCCCACCTCTCCAGAATCTTCCAGGGTCCCCACAAATTATAAAACTATGGTCACACCAGGAAACCAAGGCATTTTCAATAACAACCTTTCCTACTGATTTTCAGCTTCACCTTCCAGAATTCCAGTGCACTGCCATTCATACCATTCATTAACTATTCTTTCACTAGACCACAAGCAGGTATAAAGCCACAAAGAGGAATCCATCTCATGAGTTAACTACTCCATCAGCTTCCTTCACCCTGAAATCTTTTGGCAGTACAGGCTAGAAGGAAGAGCAGGCTTTGCAGTCAGACCGGGGAATGAATCCCAACGTTGTCATTACTGGCTGCAAGATTTTGGGAAAGTGGCTTAACTGCTTTCAGTCCAGCTCACAGGATTAATGTCAGGTTTGAACTCAGATAAAGTATGTGAAGGCTCCCTGCCAAGTCTCTGGCTTGTAACAAGTGCCACCAAGTGCTGGTGTCCTTTTTCTGTTTTATGTATGTTGAGTTGTAGATATCTGCTGTCAGGCCCTGTCCGTGCCACTGGCTGGTGATGTGAACACACCTTGTGTCTTTGCATCTCTGCACCCCAGTTTCATCATCTGACAGTGAACTGCCTGTTCTTCAAGATGTGGAGTTTTTTAAATTATACGATTTAGTTGCACCTTAGGGGATCCCTCTGATTATGGAGGCACAGTAAGGTCCTGAGCGTAGGTGGTCAGCAGCCCAGAAAGGGAGAAGGCCAGGGGCAGACTGGAGAATGGGACTAGTGAGATTCAGATAGAAAGAGCAGGGGCAAAATGGTCAAAGTGAGACTGGAATCAAAAGGTTGGCATAGTTTATTGGCATGCAATAAACTATGATTGCACTTAAGTTTTTAAAAACCAAAGGTGATTTAGTTACCCCACAGTGAGGAACATGGGTGCCTATGTCTCCAGTCACTTCTCTGCAGGAAACCTAATTGCAGCCTGGGCTCCGTGCAACTCCCAGCTTGGGGAGGGCCATAGGCTTCTTTGTGTGAGGAGCGCACTGCAGCATTCCTGCCCACACACGCCACTGCCGCCTTTCTCCTGAGAATGAGTTCCGTTATTATTTCATGTGACCTCACAGCCAGGAGAGCTGGATTGCTGTTTTGCATAACACACATTAAATTTGTTGTTAGATGTGCTGTTGAGCCTTGCCTGTGGATCTTCTGTCCTCCTTGTCAGTCCCTGCCTGCTGCAGCCATCCAGGCACTTAGGACGCTTATCTTTTTCTCTACAGCTGCAAGGAGCCCAGTAGTTGGGTTTCCTTAAATGTAAGCAGATGGAAGTGAGCAGGAGTGTGGAGGCAATTAGAGGATTTCCTCCTCCAAGCAGCGCGGGTTTGCTCTCTCTTTGGGTGTGTGGCTGTTCTTGCTCATTTTAATTTTCCATTTGGGTTTTGTCAGGCTGTCAGCTTTTTTTCCTGAATGTATTATGCTGCTGGTTGCAGGAGTTTGCAAAATGGGGTGATTTGGTTGCTTATTGTTTGGAATCAAACTTTTCACAGTAAGGTTCGGGTGATGCATATCATAATGATGATGACACTTCATATTTGTAAAATATTCTGCAACTTAAAGAATGTTTTCACATACGCCACTGTCTCATTTGGTCTGGACAGAGGCCCAGAAAAAAAAAAAAATGAAGGCTCTACTCAGTCTGCTGGTGTCAAAGTTTTCCCTTATCTTTTTACGCCATCTCTAGTCAAACCACGGTGGAGAGAGTAATCAAATGAAAACTGAAGCTTTCTGCTTTAATTCTTGTCTCCTTCTCCTTTCAGTCAGTTAAATATTTTTCAAACACTTTCTGAATGCACTGTTAGATTCTCTGGCGACAATTAAATAATCGTAGCAGATAATTGTTGCCATTGGGGAGCTTTCAATGTAGGTGGGGAAACAAGACATACAACAATGAGTTTACGTAACAGTACCTGGCACACGGAAGGCACTAAGGAACTAGGTGCTGAATGAGTGCGTGAGTAAATGAATGTAGAACATAGCCTACCAAAGTCCCAAAGGGCAAGAATCCTTAGGGGGGAACCAAAAGATCCACAGTCCTTGATGAGAATGGGCACTGAGGGTGCAGCACCCTCTGAGTGCCTGGGTGCCTGGGAGTGAGCAGGCGAGAGGACCCGGCACCCTTGTGGACAGCCTCCATTCGGTTAGCACCATTCCATGAGGGCTGAAGTAAAGAGGAAGCCATTTGTTTATGAGCTGAGAAGAGTGAGCAGGAAAAATGCCATTCTTGCTCTTAAGGATGAGACAAGCATAACAGAGAGGCAGACAGGTAGACCAGAAGGAAGAGATTGCTCACAAAATTATTGTCAGAAAAAGTGCCAGTGAAATCAGTCCACCTTCAAAGATCTATGTCCTGGTTTTGAGAACCTACTATATTGTAGACCTGTGCCAGAAGCCAGAAGAAGGCAATGGAGAGAATCAAAGAGATTCTTGGCCCTAACCCTTACGAGATGCTGCCATGCACAGGAAACAGTTAAATAATTTGACTGTCTCACCTGCAAATGATCAAGTGTTGGGTATAAGCCAAGGAGCTGAGAGAGGGGAGACCAGCACAGGCCTGAGGAGCTGAGAAGGGAGGCTTATGTGAAGGGTAAGACTCGCATGGGCCTGGCCAGTGGACAAGATGTGGGAACTGCATGGACAGTTATGTGGAGGTGCATTCCATCCTGGCTGGAGAGTGTGTGAGGGGCAGTGGGAGATTGGTGGAAAAAATATAGGCCACTGGTGTTGAAGGCTGGGAGGCCACGCTTCAGAGCGGAGAAAGTTGCTAATCAGAGAAGCGACATTCTGGAGGTGGTAAGTAGAACTTTGTTCATGCCCAGAATTTTCATTCCCGTCCTGCTGTCCTAAATGCTGGGCCGCAGTCTGCACTGTCCCCCGCTGATGGTATGAGAGTAAGCCAAAGGAAGGAAGCGTCTTCTTGGGATGGCACTGAGCGTTTTCAGTGTCTCCTCGGGGCACCGAGCCATGCCCCAGGGCAAATGCCCAGTGGAGAACAGGAGTTCAGGAGAAAAGGTCGTTCTCCAGTCTAGCAGTCAGCAGGACACTTGGCTTTTGTTGGGTGTTTTCACTGCCATGAAACTATACTTAGTTTGTGAATGTTTTGGTGACTACCAAAAATGTGTATGACATGAATTCTAGGCATTTTCATTATGGTGGATTTTTAAAAATAATATCCACATTAATATACACCCCTAGTGTAAAGTCCTTAAAGATACAGAACACACAGAACAAAGCAAAAGTCACCTATTATCCCGTCACACAGAGATAGTCACGCACATCATTAGTATTTTGTTGAATGTCCTTTGCCGGTGCAAATTTAGGAATTTTTAAAAAAATGGTTTCAAATTGGACTTAATGTTTTATATCCTGCTTTGTTTTAACTTAGCAGTGCACCGTGAATATTTTTTCGTCACTAAATTTATGTTGCAATATGATTTTAGTGCTATATACTATTCCATTATAGGTATGTACTGTGTTTAATCAATCAAATAGAAAATCAGTCTACTATCTTTGCTTATTTTGGTGTTTCCAGTGAGTTAGGCTTTTAACATATTTTTAAAAACAACATCAGAATCTAGTATTTTCAGATAACCATGTTTTTATTGAGTAAATTGTCCAGTAAGATCCAAGTGAATGTAGAACATTCTGTACCCTTTTATCTCATTTTTATTGTCACTTCATTAAAAATTGTAATAAGTCGACCCCTCTGTGGAAAAAAGAAATAATACATGCCATAGTTTCCTTCTCTAAGACTGTTGAAAACATGAGCTGACCAGGCCCCCATGCCGATGGACATACCTGAATATAGCGTAAGAGTGTAGGAAACTCAATTGGATCAAGAAGTTCTTAGAACTTAAATGACATCCTGCGTTTGATTGTGGTGAAATTTCAACAGAAGTAACTCTACCTATTATCTTCATATAAATGAAGAACCAAGCATTCAAGAGCTTTCTTAAGAGCTTTGCCTACCTCTTGACCAACGTCTCCCTCCATAGCATCCATCTCCTTCCTGATGTGGGATGCCGTTTTGGAGGGCCGCTTCCTGCTGACTTTATTATAAGCTGTGTAGAAGAGAAGGTGTCAGCCATGTTTTCCCTTTGAGGCAGAGTTTGATTTGCAGAGGCCGGGACTTCCTGCTTATGTGTCTTTCCAGTAAATAAGTGTGATTCACCACAGTTCAGAGTAACCCCATCTGCAACACCTCATTTTTTTTTTAAGTGAAATTTTTCAATGGGAATAGAATAGAGAGGAATCCTGTAGGTCTTCCATGAAATTATACTCCCTGCCTCTCAGAGTTTTACAATATAATTAGGTTACTTGTTTTTCTTAAATTTTTTTATTGTGCTGTGCTTATCTGGATGAGGTGCCTGTTGATGAGCAGGAGATGAAGGTCAAGAAATATAAGCACAGTGCTCAATTTTTTTTAATTACTTTGTCTTACTGTTGCTCGTGGATAGAAATACAGTTTTTCATATTAAACTAATACTTAGACGTTTGCTGAAACCTCTTATGAATTCTAATAATTTATCTGTATTTCTCTTAGGTTTTCTGTATAACAAACATACCATCTATAAAGAATTACAAGTTTTAGTTCTTTTTCAATCTTTTATCTTTTATGTATTTATTTTTTCTTTTCCTACCACTCTATCTACGACCTGCCGGAAATAGCGCAGGGGATAGGAAATAGGGATAGCATAGATTCTTAGCTTGTTCCTGATTTTAAAGGGAAGGCTGTTAGCATTTCACCATTGAGTATGGTGCCTACTGCTGGGTTTTGGTAAATACTTTCTATTAGATTATGAAAGTTCCCTTCTGACCCTAGTTTGCTAAAAGTTTCTATTTTAAAAAATTGTAAATGTGTTAATTATTACTGAATGCCCTTTCTGTATCTATTGATAAGATCATCGGGGTTTTCTCTTTTAATCTGATAGTACAGGAATTATTGTCATCCACTTTTTAAATTTAAATTGTCCTTGCATTATTAGCAAAAATCCACATTAGTCGTGATATATTTTATGCACTGTTGGGTTCTCTTTGCTGATATTTTATTTAGGATTTTTACATTTGTATTTATATCTACGAGTGGTCCATACTTTTCCTTTTTCCTGCCATCTTGGATTTGGTTCTGAGATTGTCCTAGTGCTTTTCCATTTTCTATCTCCTGCATTTTTGTTTTGTTTTGTTTTGGCTTTTTGCTTTGATCTAAAACACAGATTTTTTTTTTTTCATTTTTTTTCTATAAAACCATCTGAACCTAGTGTTTATTGGTTTTTGGATTTTTTTGGGTGGAGGGATGAGCAGCTTTTTAACTAATGAATCAGTTTTTTAAATGGTTATTAGACTATTCAGATTCCTCTCGTTAGAATAATAATTTGAATTTTTCTGTGATATTCTTTATTTCATTGAAATTTTCAAACTTAATGGCACATATTGCTTCATAGTAGTGTGCTGTTATTTAATCCTTGCTGAATCTGTAGTTATGTTCTCTCATTCATTCCTAATGTTATTATTTGTACCATCTCTGTGTTTTTCTTGATCAGATTTGATTTGTCTCTTGTTAGTCTTTCCAAACAAATAGCTTTTCCTTTGTTCATCTTCTCTAGTGTATCTTTGTTTTCTGATTTTAATTTCTACCCTTTATTATTTTCTTCTGCTTTCTTTGGACGTACTTTTATTTACTTTCTGACTTCATGAGTTGCATACTTGTTCATTAATTCTCAGTCCCTTTTTTCTTTCTAGGACAAGATTTAAGTATTTTATTCTAAATAAAACTATAGTGGAATCTGATACATTCTAATATGGAGTATTTTTATCATCCCTCAGTTATAAGAATGTTGTAATTACCATAATTATTTCTTCTTTGATTCATGAGTTTTATTAGCAGCATCATTTTAAATTCCCAAATGAATGAGTCTTTAGTAATCATTTGGTTATGGATTTCTAACTTTAAAAATCTGTTGTGGTCTGGGAATGTTGTTTGTATGATACTATTTCCACAAAATGCATTGAGACTTGGTTTGTGGCCTAGTACATGGTCAATTCTTTTTAAATATTCCATGAATTTCTTTAGTGCGTATTCTCTGACGGGGGCTGTGGGGACAGAGTTCTAAATATGCCCATTAGATTAAACCTCTTCATTTCGTTGCTCACATCTTCTGTATCCGTATTAATCTGTCAGTCTCTTCAAGAGAGGTGTTATTAAAATCTCTCACTGTATGTGTCACTTTGCCCTTAAAATTCTGATGATTTGCTTTATAAATGGTTATAACCATTTTCCAGAAAGAATATTAAAGAACTTTCCATTGGCATTATCCGCTTTCCCTCAAAATACGGGGTTTGTTTTTTTTTTATTTTGGCTTCTAAGCAACCATGAATCCAGTTTCTCAGAAGCCCTTGTCTCAAGGCATTTGTTTCCAGAGCCTTACCTTGTTAGTGTCCACACTATGGGCTATTTTAGAAAAACAAAAAAAGTATCAAAATCATGTAGCTATGATTTTCCTATGCTTGAAGGAGCCTTAAAACTCATCTAGTCCAGCCAGTATTTGTTCATACAAATTCTGCCAAGAAATCTCTATTGTCAAGGTATTCTTTATCATCTTTAGGACATTCTCATTATTAGAAACAAATCCTAAGAAGAAATTCTGCCATGTAACACCCATCCATTGTTTAAAAAAAAAAAAAAAAAGCTTAAATTCTCTTGTCTAAGCACAACAATTTCCAGTGTTTGTATTAGTTTTTCTCAACAGAATTTCAGGTCCTTTTAACATCGTATTACTGCTAACAGGTTCTAAATTCTGTGTTGTCATGCTTTGAGAGACTATCAGATTATACACACACATACTCGGGGTGGGGGGGTGTTTGTGTGTTTGTGTTTAGGAATGTTTTAGTGGGCTCCTATTAAGGAAGCCTTTCAGGAAGCTACTCTATACTGAGGCCAAAACCAACTGAACCCGTCATACGATTTCTCTCCCTCAAGGAAAGCAAATGAGAATGAGCGACTGTGACCCTTGCCTGTTGTTTATAAGCATGTACACCAGGATCTGTGTGATCCTTTTCCTGAAGATAAACAGCATACTGCTCAAGGAAGGAAAACAACGCATAGCAACAAATTTCCTGTTTTTTAAAGAAAGATCCAACTTGGTTTAGAAATTATGCTGGCTTTCTTTCTATGTTTCTAATAGAGAATAAGGAGAAACGTGCTTCTTATTTGCCGACATGAGGTAAGTGTTATGTCTGAAAGTTCCAGAGATCATAGTTTATACACTGAGGAAAGGTAGTGAAAGGTTTGCAAAGACCTCCTTTCCCGTGGGAGAGGTGCCCTACTGTGCATTCAGGGAGTTGGCTGTGGGTCATGGGCACAGTACCCTTCACCCAAATGATTCTTTCCAACCTCAAGAAAGCAAACCCCAACTTGGGGCCCAGAACTATTCATACAGTGGAAGAGTTCCACTTTCAGACAGACGATAAAAGAAATATCTTCATATTGCCCAGCGTTGTGTTTGATAAGGAATAGAGGAACAGTATTGTCCTCCTAACCAGGCTCTGTCTCTTGGTGCCTAAAATTCTATTATCATTGCATTTTTAAAAATCAAAGTTCAATCTTACTAGAATGGATAAGTGTAGCTTCTAGTTTGGTGAGTCCTTAATTGTTTCTTCCTACTGACCTTCCTGGCTCAGTCTAGCTAAGGGGAGGGTCTCCATGATGACCAGCAAAACTTCTCTCTGGTTAAGCTGAGCTTGGTTTGTTAAGCAACTTTACCCAACATGTTTCTATCAAAAGCACCTATGTTTCTCAGTGTTACTGGAATCCCAACTTAAGTGAGGCCGGAGCTAATGCTGTATTTCAGTAAATACCGCATTAGATCACACTTTTAAGCAGCTATGTCAAACAATTGACTTAAATTGAAATTACTTTCAGCTAACGCTTCCCCCCAAATTGTTTTTACACATGCTGCTGCTAAACCACATGTCCACTGTCCTGTACTTAGGCAACTTTTTTTTTTGGTTCAGGCCCTCACATTTTTCCTTACTAATTTTATCATGTCAGTTGTGGCCTATTACTCCAGCCTACCAAGATATTTTTATAACTTGAGATTGTCACTCCTGTCCTTTCAAAAGTTTATTCCATCTGAATATTTCACCATATAAATTTTCAGTATCTTCTATCTAAGATGTTGACAAGTTGTTGAAGAGCTCAGAGCCCCATTTTAGGCCTCCTGAGGCCACCTTCTAGGTGGACCTTAGCTCACCAATCAGCCCCACTTAAATATTATAATTCACTTCATTGTTCTAGTATCTAGCCCACATTTTCCTGTCTTATTCCCAAAGGTATTATGAGAGGCCTTTTTGGATAATGCATTGCTGAAGTCCGTAAAGAACCACACTTCTCTGACCCCTGTCAAAATAGAAAGTGGCATGAATATTCCTCCTATGAAAGCATCCTGTCTGGAGGATCAGACCAAATGCTAAAACACTTTAGTAGGTTTACCTAACTATAGCTTGTTTTTCGTGTATCATGCCTTGACACTTCTTCTGCAAGACGAGGTTTTTCTTTAAGACTGATTGATACTGAGATTTCAATATATAGAGAAATGGGACTGAATTTTATCCAAAGCTATTTTTGCCTCTATTTTGGGGACCTTCAAGTTAATTTCCCCCACTTACACTAAACTGCCAGATACCAGAATGTGGAAACTTGAATATTAGAGATAAACTAAGTACCCAGTTCCATTCCACCAGTTCACAGCCCTGTCTATCCCTCCAGCAACCCTCCATCCCACCCTCACCACCACCCTCCTAAAGCAAGATTACTAACACTGACCTGGAGTGCTAAAACTTCTTCCTAGCATCTTTTAGGTGCTTTTGTGGCAGAGCCATTCTGTGTGGAACTGCCAGACCAAGTCACTCTTGCTTAGAACTCTTCAGAGCCTCCCCTCTGAGCTCCAAATTCAGTCCAGTCCTCTCTCGGCTGCCTGTCTGATCAGAGGAGCCACTGCCTCCCCATTCAGACCCTATTCCACCCAGTGGGCTCGTCACTCTTCCCTAAATGTCTTCCATGCCTCCTTGATGCCCATCTTTGCCCTGGCTTTTCCTGTGGCCAGGAATGTCTCAACCCAGCTCTAGATTTAGAAATCTTGCTCCTTTCTCAAACAACAATATGTCTCTCCTCAATGGAACCTTGACTGATCTCTCCATTGGAAGTGACTTCTTTTTCCACTAAGCTCCTGTTAGTTAGCACCCTACAACTTCCAACTGACAATTGTCTTGCATAGAATTATTTGTACACTTGTTTTATCAAAAGCTGCTCCAGTGGGCCGATAGCTTATTCGTCTTTTTAATTCACCAAGGGCTGGATGTCTAGTAGATAGGATGTGTTTGTTGGATGGGTCATGGGTAGATGGATAGATGGAGGAATGGATGGAGTTGAGGTTTAAGAGAGGATAAATAACTTGCCAAGATCACAAAGCTGGACTAATAGAATTAATAATAGACTCAGTTCCCAAATTCAGTATTAACTTATTTGTCTAGCACCACTCCACATTCTCTTCCATGGTTTTGCTTGGATCTTTTGGTAGAAGTCTTAGTAATAAACATCCAGTTTTATAAAATAAAGTCTTGCGTTTGTTTATATTATACATTTATTACTCCTTGATTTACATGCTTAGGAATATAAATCTGTGAAAATACATGGCAGGATTTTCCTACCACATGCTTCAAGCTTAAAAAATATTTGAAGCTAAGCATGGTGGCTCATGCCTGTAATCCTAGCACTTTGAGAGGCCGAGGCAAGAGGATTTCTTGAGCCCAGGAGTTCAACACCAGCCTGGGCAACATAGTGAGACCTTGTTTCTACAAAAAAAAAAAATCATTTGCATATGGTGGTGCACAGTTGTAGTCCTAAGTACTGGGAGGCATAGGTAGAAGGATAGCTTGAGCCCAGGAGGTTGAGGCTGCAGGAAGCTGTGATTGTGCCACTCCACTCCAGCCTAAATGACAGAGCAAGATGCTGTCTCAAGAAAAAAGAAAGAAAGAATTTGAACGGAAACACTGCCACTTCTGAATATCTGTCCTATATGATTTGAAATATCTGTGAATACATTGAAAATGCTGATCTTTTCAACTCTAAAACTCAGAATTCTCTTAGTAGCATGCTGTAGTTATACTGTGTCAGCAGTTTTTCGGGGTTTTTGTTGTTGTTTTTGTTGTTAGTTGTTTGTTGTTTTTGTGAGACATGGGCTAGGGATCTGATGTTAAAAATAGAGATTAAGCCCCAGGACAAAATGGCCACCCTACCTAGAGACTGCAGTTCTGGCGTTCTCAGGCCACAGTGTAACATAAACATGATATTGTCAACCTGAGCCAGGGCTGATTTGCCTCATTTGAATCTGAAAAGGAGCCCACATCCTTCCTGTTGCTACACAAAGATTCTGAAAAGAATTCACAGAGAAAACAAATGGACTAATACATGTTATGTTTCCCAGAAGTCCTGTCTCCAGTGCCCCCAAAATAGTAAAATAGTTGGGAATGAGGTTGAGCAAGAAAAGAATAAAGGAATAAAAGTATACAATGCCAAGGAAAGGCCAATAGAAACTATTCTTTTTACTTTGCTTCTCTTAGTGTTTTTTTTCCAGTGTGACTCTGTAGATAATGGCAAAGAGAAATGCAGGGTCATTTTTTCCATTTTCAAGTAGAACTTATTTTGCACAATAGATCCACTGAGGCTTGCACCCATTCATGGTTTCAACTCACATCTCTCCAATCTCAACAAAAGTGAAGGTGGCCAATGTGTCCTTTCGTTGTTCTGTGACTTTGCTGCCCCTTTCTTGCTTTTTAAAATAAGTTCCTTAGAAGTATGGAATGGCATGAACACATGCCCTTTGTTTCAGCAATTCGGTCAAAATTTCCCGACTTGCCTTCAATGTTAGTTAAAAAAAAAAAAAAAAAAAAAAAAAAAATGACATGAATTATACTGGCATGAATCTAGGTGGTCTGGCCAACAAAGAAAGGAAAGGAGGGAAGAAAATGAGGAAAAGAAGAGAGAGGAAGAGCCTGCATCCCTAAAATTTCTTTTCTCAACGAGTATTTATTTGGTTACCTCTAGTACAGGCATTTTTAGTCATTGTATTAATTCGTTCTCACATTGTTATAAAGAAATACCTAAGACTGAGTAATTTATAAAGAAAAGAGGTATAATTGGCTCATGGTTCTTCAGGTTATACAGGAAGCATAGTGGCTTCTGCTTCCAGGGAGGCCTCCGGAAGCTTCCAATTATGGTGGAAGGCAAAGGGGAAGCGAGGCATCTCACATGGCAAGAGCAGGAGGAAGAGAGGGCTGGGAGAAAGGTGCTACCCACTTTTAAACAACCAGATCTCTCAAGAACTCACTGTCATGAGGACAGTACCAAGGAGGGTGGTGCTCAACCATTCATGAGAAACTACCCCCCATGACCCAATCACCTCCCACTAGGCCTCACCTCCAACGTTGGGGATTACAACTCGACATGAGATTTGGACGGAGACACACATGCAAACTGTATCGGTTATGTTGCAGAAAGTCAGAATGGAAGGAATCTAGAACCAAATACATAAAGGCAGGCGCTACTTCAAAATGGACATATACATTTAGTAGCAGTTGTACAGGCTGTCACTCTTGGATCAGAAGTTAAAGATGTCAGATGTAAACTGGATGTAACAGGGAAATTCTACAGATGTGGGGATGCAAATTATGGGATTTTTTTTTTTTTTCCCAGGAGAAATCATGCAGTCTTCCTAGAGGTCTTCATTATGAGCACATTTTCCATCATGTAGGTCATTTATCCCTGTCATTTCTTAATTCCATATTTGTTTCCACACACAGATTTTGAACATATGTTTATTTAAAATATTTATGAGGTATAAATGCTATTTATCTAGCGTTGTACTGAAAGTTTTACCCTATTAATTATAATTGTGTTATCTACATTTAAGTTTTTTACCTTTTAAGGAAAGAAAAAGGAGAAACTCTACAATCATGTAAAAAGTATATAATTTGCCCTAGAGATGCAGAATAACTTCTAGCAGATAATTGCGTACTTTGAACATGAAAAGAAATAGGGAGGGCCGGGCGCGGTGGCTCAAGCCTGTAATCCCAGCACTTTGGGAGGCCGAGACGGGCGGATCACGAGGTCAGGAGATCGAGACCATCCTGGCTAACACGGTGAAACCCCGTCTCTACTAAAAAAATACAAAAAACTAGCCGGGCGAGGTGGCGGGCGCCTGTAGTCCCAGCTACTTGGGAGGCTGAGGCAGGAGAATGGCGTAAACCCGGGAGGCGGAGCTTGCAGTGAGCTGAGATCCGGCCACTGCACTCCAATCTGGACGACAGAGCCAGACTCCATCTCAAAAAAAAAAAAAAAAAAAAAAGAAATAGGGTAGAACCTGAACTAAAAGAGGACCAGGTTCTGTTCTCCCTCCCTCGGGGGAGGATATGTTAGAATATTTTGTGTTCATGTTTTAATAAGCTTTCGTTGGATTATTAGGGTGACTTAAGTTTTTCCGTTTTAGAAGTATTCGGTTGGTGCAAAAGTAATTACCAGTTACTAATATTGTCAAGTAAAACCCACTCGTTGGGGTACACAGAGCAAGCACCCTCTTTTCCGTAGGGCAGCTCAGTCCGTGTATCATAAACACGGTTATCATTGCCATTCAATTTTAGCTGTTGCTCCAGAGAGACTTAAAAGCACATCACATGTGAGAGATCAGCAGGCAATATTTGGGGCTGTGAATATTGAGCAAATATTAAGGTTTTTTTAAAGTTCACCTTCACTCATGATTTACCTGCCCTAAGGAATTTGCAACAGATTCAAAATGTCAGCACTAGAAAAAGTGTCTGAGATGATCTGGATTAACCATTATAGTAGCTGAGGCCCAGGAAGAGTGAGTAGTTTACCTAAGGTAACCAGCAGGTCAGAGTACAATGCATGTTTCTGTTCAGTCATTTTATTCACCTCCTAGGAAACATATTGCGGTGCAGGTGGTTCACCACTTTTGATCAAATGTACCAAATCTTTCACTTGGATTAATCTTTTCAATTACTGAGTATCTATACCAGTCCTTTCCTATAGACATAGTACAAACTATAAATGCAGGCAACATAGGTAATTAATTTTAAATTACCAAGTAGCCACATTTAAAAAGCAAACTCACGTGAAAGTAATGTTAATATTTTTTAATTTAAGACCACCTGCATAAAATCATTTCAACATGTAATCATATTTTAAAATTTATTAATTAAACATTTTACATTCTTTTTTCATACTAAGTCTTTGAAACCTGGTTATGTGCTTTACACTTACATTACATCTCATCTTGCACCAGCCACATGCAGTTAGTGCTTGCTTACCCTACTAGCACAGGTCTATATGGATGAACAGGTCCAAGCTGTACACCAAACCACAGGCCCCTAACCCTTGAGATCGAAAATGTCTCTGAGTACTAGTTCCCATTTCTTTGAATTTTTGATCTTGGTACGCCATGCTTGTCTCCTGAAAACCCAGAGAGGTGAGCAATCATGAACTGCTATAAAATGAGTGTATCTGTTGAAAACATGGTCCAGCTCCTGCTAAGATAGTATTATTCTGTGATGTAATCACTCCTGTCTTTGTCCCTTTCCGTGAAGTTCTGCATTTCCTTCATGTCAAAAGTTCCCTTACCAGCTGCAGCCATTTCCTGTGGACAATGTTCTAAATGGCTTTTATTTATGAGATGTCTTGTGCTATAACTGCTGTCAGAATGAATATGTATTCCAAACCCTATACCCCAAGTCAGTCTAATTAACAGTCTTCTAAGAAATAATTGTTAAACTTTAGCTGTAGCTCACAACACTGGTATCTCTCACTTTGACCTAATTATAGAATGTGATGTTAAAACATGTAAGGAAGGAGATCAAAGAGGAAAGTCATCTTGCTTTCTATGTGCATCATATTTCATAGCTCCCAACCTCCACTTCCAACTGGCTGAGGGAAGGAAACACAGGGAACAGTAATGAATGAGTATAGAAGCTGAGGCTGTTTTGTTTTCCTCATCTTTGAAGTAGGAACAATAATAGTGCCTATCTTGGAGATTCGTAAGAATGAAGCATGAAACATGGGATCTGACATATCGTTGATGATCAACACATATTAAATTGCTTCAGGAAAATAGAGAGCAAGTAGGTCTATCTGGTGCGAAAAATGGAAAGGAAGCCTGCCAGCTTTTTTTAAGGACGTTATCTGCATTATTCTTGGAATCAAATCCGGCTCCACCCAGGGCTGAGAGCTTTTTATTTCCATTGTGTCTTTAGCATAGTCATGCACACCAACATCACTTCCAATGATAGGGGAATGCTGGAGTCAAAGCAACTAGTTCATTTCAGAGGACAGGCCGTGCATAATGTCAGAGGGAGGAGCTGACCCAAATAATGTGTTTCAAGTCATCAGAACACTTTCATGTCTGGTTTTCATAGTAAATTGTGACAGCTGTACAGGAGAAGACAGAATACACTTTTTAGATGTGATTTTGTTTATTTTGTGATGCTGCTTTAAACAGTTTCACAGAGTAAGGGAATGGAGTTTTTATACTGTAAGACTTTAACTCCCTTCTTTCCTTGACTTTTGCCTCTTGGCTCTGCTTAATAAACCCCTTCAACAAGAGCTCATCTGCTTTCCTTGAAGCTTCCAGGTATTATCTCTTGGTTGAATACAACAAAAATCATACCAAGTAGCTACCTGACACTCATAGTGCAAGTATCTCATAGGAAACTGGTGAATTCTGAAAATGGTTTTGAATCACTTCCTTTCACTGCTGGACTCTTTCTTAATCTACTTACTAAAGTGCTACTTGGACAAGAGAGTATCGACAGTTACAGGGAAAAACAATATAGAATCCCAGGCTGTGTGTAGGTTTGTATGGACACATTTTAGTTTTTTAAAGAATATTTTAGTTATCTAAATTGTGTACCTAACCATTTATATTGAGTACATAAATTATCAGTAAATTAGCGTCTCTCTTTTGAGGGCCATGTGTTATCTGCTCCTGTGATCCAAACATATAGCACTAAGACAATATAAGGGATTCTCTCTCTCTCTCTCTCTTTCTCTCTCTTCCCCCCTTTCTCTCTCTCTCCCTCCCTCCTTCTCTCCCTCCCTTCCTCCTTCTACCCTCTTTCTGTTTGTCCTAATTTACCTGACATTTTAGCCCTTGTTGCTGTTGGAGGATTCTAAAGATGAAGCCACTCATAACCTTAATGCCTGATAGCATAGAGAATAGTTGGTGACTTCACCGGAACTTACACACCCGTGCCTTTTCTTTTTTGCTTTGCCATGAGTAGGCAGTTGCATACTTTATTTAGCAAAAGACAGAACTGTTAAAAACCTACTAAGTAGTGCTATATTCATACCATGGAATACTACTAGGCAATAAAAGCTACTATTATGGATAAAGCAATAAAAACTGCTATACCACTCAGCAGCAATAAACTACTGAATGTACAATATCATGGACAAATGTCAAAAACTTGCCGCGTAAAATAAGGAGACACAAAGAATACATACTATATGATTACATTTAGATGAAACCCTAGACCAGAGAAAACTAATCTGTTGTGGTAGAAATCACAACCGTGGTTTGCCTGGGATGGGATTTGGCTACAAAGGGATCCCAGTGCATCTTTCTAGGGTGATGAAATGTTCTAGATGTTGATGGGGGTTTAGATTATACAGGTATATACATTTGTCAGAACTCGTTGAACTGTAAACTTAATCTGTTTATACATTGCACTGTGGATAAATTATGCCTAAACTTAAAATAAGAGGGAACTAAAAAACCCACATGCCTTGCTAAACCTCCCCAAATTATTAGAGAGTCTCTTTCATTTATGAACTATTTTCTTGAAAGACAGCTACCAGGTATTACTATCACCACCTTTTTGTACCAGGTACCTGGTAGGATATCAGTTTCCTGTTCCTTTCAGACTCTTCCTGGTGCTGCAGTACACAGTGGTCACCCACATTTGAGAAACATAGAGTGCCTTCCTTTTCCCAGGAGATTATCCCAGAGTCACATGGGAAATCAATGTTGTATAAGTTGTACAGGGGAAACATTACTGAAGGCATTTTTTTTGGAAGGCATAAATGTATTTACTCCCCCAGTGTATTGTTGGTTGTGTTAATTCAGAATTTGGAAGAGAATGCTCTTAAGTCAGGACTTTTTGTAAAGTATTCTGTGTTGAAATGTGCAGATGTTTACATTAAATTTTAAATCTTTCACTTACCTGCTCACCTTCTCCCTCCAGAACATGCTCCCTGTTGTTAAGCAGTGTTTCTGAAATACAAATCCATTGTGCAACTCTTGCTTAGAAACTATAATGGCCTGCTCTCTCCTTCACATTTAGGCCCTGCTTAACCCTCTAGTTACCTGCATTTGCTCATTCTTGGCTTGTGTCACACCAAACAAGGCTGCTCCCTGGTATGCTCCTCTCTCCTGAATCCATGCCTTCGTAAGTGCTGTACTCCTGCCTGCAAAGCACCTTGCCCACCCCGTTTTTCACCAGTCCTTCCCACAGGCCCCACTCAGGTGCCCATCCTCTGAGAACCTGACCCGGCTTTCACAGGAGGAGTGAGCCGTGTGCCCAAGCTTCAAGAACACTGTGTGTGTTTCTCCAGGCGAGCACGGTTACTACATTGGAGAGAACAGGTCCTTTCCTTGTCTGCCTTCTCCCATGGACTGGACACCCTTCAGTGAAAGAGACGCATCTGTACAAGAGATGCATACAGTGAAATGCATCTGTATTTTGTGCACACTGCTTGGATATATAGTATTGGCCCATGAATGATGGGTGAATGAGTGGGTAGGTGGGTGGGTGGGTGGGTGGGTGGGTGGATGGATGGATGGATAGATTCATTCATTCACTCACTCATTCATTCAACACTGCAGCAGTAGCCTTCTTTGTGGGACCGCCAAGGAGGAGACAGATAAGGACCAGAATGTTCTGTGGTCCTAGCAAAAGCAAATTTTTCTGGGCGAATGTTAAAGTATTCCAGTCCTGCTTTTCTTGCTTTATTTTTCCAAGCAATAAGGAGAACATGACAATATTCTTTGCCGGGCTTGTACTTTCTACCTCTCCTCTGCGTGAGGGTATTCCTACCTAATTCTGAGAGAGAAAATGAAAACTTACTGCTAATGATATAAAAAGCATATTTATTGTTAAGTGATATTTGTATTTTGGGGATTTTTTTCCTCAGTAGGAAAATTTTCTAAATACACCATTTTGTTTTATCTTTACAAAAATCTCATTAATTAAGCAGGTGATGGATCATCATTCCCACCAGGCAAATGAGATAACTGAGGTGTAGTAAAAGCCTGATGATTTTTCCAAAGTCACACGTCTGGTTAGTGATAATGCTGGGACCAGAATAGGAGTCCATGTGTTCCCACCAGACTGGGAGATTGTTCAAAAGAACAAGTTCCCAGGAAAGATCAAATAATTGCTGGAAAAGCACTTCCGATCTCCAGTGAAAACAGATCTTTCCAGCTGAGTGCCCTCCCTAAGGTCTAAAGAGTATTATCTGCCAAGTAGCTCTTCTTTTGTCTTCTGCATAAACCACTGCAGGCTGAAGGCCCCTGTGAAATCTGTGAGAATCAAGAGCAGCCATCCACTGCAGAAATACATGTTATGAAACTTAATGAATAAGTCACTGTCCATCTAGAGAGAAATTAGAGAATGCCTTTTCTGAAATCTCTGCTAGAACACAGGTATGTCCTAGGGCCCTAACGCAGATATGAAGCTTTGTCCCCAGTGCTAAGACGAGACAGCTATTTTTGCTGGGCCAGTATAATATTTAACAGCAAACATTTAACAGTAGGATAACGGCTGCTGAAGCTGCATTTGCAGCTGCAGCTGCATCATTCCTCTGGGGAAGGCAAGATGGCTCTTCTCCAACTATTCATGAAGGGCAGAAAAAGAATTTGCTCATACTTAATACTGCGCGGTCCAATCTCATGTCCCATGTGAGATGCCCAAGTCAGAAGCTGACTGCAGAGACAGCTCATTGGCTTAGAGACCCAGGGTTCATTCTACAAGATCTTTCAGTCCTTCTTTTTTCTACAATAAATGAAGTCCTAAGCATTTTATTGGGAGTAACACATCAACAAATGAAGGGCTATGGATGTGGTCCACCTTACTGATTTGCTGCACCAAGGAGACTGCAGTCACTCCAGATCTTAAACATATTCATAATTGTGTTTGGAGCAAAGTTACCATTGGAATCAAATTTTCACAGCACTCGTACCTATCTCTGGGATCCTCTTGTCCTTTTTTGCATTTATTCTGCTCTGTTCCTTCTTTCCCACTTATCTTCCTTTCAGGGTCTCCACGGGCTGTCTTTGCTAACCAAATGTACAGGAGTTTCCTTGGTCACAATTAGAAAATGAGCTTCCAAAAGAAGAAGCATCGAGGGCCCTTGGCACAGGACACAGGAAGGGACTGATCACGTGAGCTGTCTCAGTTGAATCCCTCATTTCTCTGATGCTGTCGCCAGAATTACTCAAAGTATTTCCTTTTATTTTCATGTAAAACCTATTTATGCAGCTGCTTCAGGGATCTATTATAAAACATGTGGAGGAAAATCATAAAGTAAAGAAATGCAGGGATACAGATACAGGAAGCCACATTTTTGTTAACCTTGTTGTTTGGAATTCTGATCAAAACTACCATGTAAAAGATTCTAGGCCAGGCGCAGTGGCTCACACCTGTAATCCCAGCACTTTGGAAGACCGAGGTGGGCGGATCACGAGGTCAGGAGTTTGAGACCAGCCTGGCCAACATAACCAAACCCCATCTCTACTAAAAATATAAAAATTACCAGGGCATGGTGGCACACACCTGTAATTCCAGCTACTCAGGAGGCTGAGGCAGGAGAATTGCTTGAAACCGGGAGGCAGAGGTTGCAGTGAGCTAAGATTGCGCCACTGCACTCCAGCCTGGGCAACAGAATGAGATTCCCTCTCAAAAAAAAAAAAAAAAAAAAAAAGATTCTTATCAAGCCCCTCTGTGATCTCAATATTTATATCACTTTCTCAAACTTCGGGTCGTGTGTGACCAAAACACAAGACAAATTGTAACTCATTGGTTGCTCAGGTATTTGTAAGTATGGGGACCTTGTCACCCAGACTTCTCTGTCCCTTGTTTATGTCCTGTTCAGTAAATGGGAACGGAGCAATAACTAGTTTCTAGTTTATTTTTGACATAAGATGGTAAATGATATATTTCCATCTTTGTGTTTGGCTTTGAATTTAAACTTAATTCTTCGAAGAGTGGAACAGTTCTGTTCAGTTGCAAAGCCTGTTAGGGCCTTTTCCCACAGAACGTGTGTGAATTCTTCCCTTTGTTGAAAGCTGAGATACATGATAAATTCTCCCTCTCCCACTTACTTCACAGAAGACTTGCAATAATATGCCAGGCGTCAACTTTAATCATCTTTACTCGGGTTTGGGGGTTGGAAGTTGCTAAATATCATGTTAATGAATAAACCTGGCCCTCAGACCCAGAGAAATGGCTGGATGTTAATATCAGTGTATCTGCTTTTAGTATCATTAACAACATGATGTATTACAATTTCTTAAGGATATTTGTTTCTACACTGGAAGACGTTGATTTGCCACTCTGAATGCCACCAGCTTTTCATTCTGAAAGTTGGAGAATGAGCATAGACTTTATAGTCAGATAGACCTGGATTTGAAATCTGATTCTGTCACTTCCTAGTAGTTTGCTCTTAGGGAAGTTCCTTAACCTCTCTGAGGTTAGATTTTCTATAGTAAAAAGGATTAAACAAACAACTAAAATGTAGACCATCCCACACGATGCCTGGAGGAGAGGAGGCTCTCAAAAATTATTTATCCCTGTTTACTTCCCTTCTTTTCAGTTGCAACTTCTGGAAGAGGGCGTGAAAGCTACGGTTTTCCTTAGCATGGGTTATTGTTTTGATCACTATCATTCCTGCAGAAAGAGCAAGACATTTCCAAGGGAGCCATAAGAGACAATGTGGCATAGCCTAGTGAATCTCAGAGTGTGGCCCAGGACCAGCACAGCCAGCATAACCCTGGGACTTGTCAGAATGCGGGACTCAGGCCTCGCTTCAGACCAACTGCATCAGAAATTCTCAGGGTGAGGCTCAGCGGTCTGTGTTTTCACAAGTCCTTCAGGAAATTCTCATGCTCATAAAGTTCAAAAACCACTAGTGTAGTGAAAAATACACGGGACTAGTTTCTTGCACGTTCTGCTGAAACGAGAGGTGGGATTGGACCAAATGTCCTCTAAGATCTTTTCTAATTCTGGCATCTTGTGGTTCCAGTTTTAAGCCAGCTGTGTCACCATTTTCTTAGAATGACCATGTTCTTTAAAAAGGAAAAAAGAAAAATCTCGTTTTTATTATTTCAAAAGTAACACACTGTTATTATAAAAAATAAATATAAACAAAATGAAAAAACTTAAAACCATCCAAAACTCAGCATCCAGAGATATTCTTTTATGCTGTGCTCTTATTGTCCTCCTTTTATGCAGATGCACATGTATGCATTACTCTCTGTGTACATACATAAACATCTCACCATAGCCATTAGCATCCACTGAGTGTCTGCTCTGTGCCAGGCACACTTTTGGGCATTATGGATATACCAAGCACACTTTTGGGCATTATGGGTATACCATCCAGCAGAGCCTCTACTCCCATTGAGCTTTCTTTCTCATGAGTGGAGGTAGATAATAAACAAGAAAACAAATAACTAAATAAAGAAGACCATTTCGGAGGGCGTTAAGTGCCATGAAGCAAATAAAACAGTGATGTGAAGGAGTGACCAGGCAATGGCCAATTCAAATCTGATGCCAGGAAAAACCTTTTTTTTTTTGAGACAGGGTCTCACTCTGTCACCCAGGCCACAGTTCAGTGACATGATCGTGGCTCACTACAACCTCTGCTTTCATGGCTCAAGGGTTTTCCTTGAGCACCTCAGCCTCCCAAGTAGCTGGGACCACAGGTGCATGCCACCACACCCAGCTAATTTTTGTATTTTGTAAAGTAGGGTGTCATCATGTAGCCCAGGCTGGTCTCAAACTCCTGGGCTCAAATGAGCTACCTGCCTCTACCTCCCAAAGAGGAAAAACCTTTCTGAGAGGTGGCATCTGGGTTGAGACCTGAGAAGGAGCCAGCTATGTGAGTATTTTGGGGCAGAGCATTTCAGGCAAAGAGGAAAGTTTGTGCAGATTCGCTGAAGTAAAATAGAGCAGGATGTGTTCAAAGAAGAGCAGAAAGGTGTGCACTATTGCCGGGCAGGAGGCATGAAGAGGGAGCCACAGAAGATAGGGCCAGACGCATAGGCCAGGGCCACACCTGGATGACCATATCATTTAGATTCATTCCAAAGACAATAGGAAACCATTTTAAGCCTGGGAGTAGCTTTAAAAAAGATGACTCTGACTGTCCTAGAGGGTATAGAGCACAAGATTGGAAGCAAGGAAAGTAGTTATGTTTCTACCTTGTGTTTTGTGACTTGTATATTTCCCTTCACTATTTCATTAATATTTTTCAGGATTGTTAATGTCCTGCTGTGTTCTCATTTTTAACAGCTGCATAGGAATCTGGTATGATACCGTACTTTGCTAATCCTCTGACTGCCTAGATTGTATCCAATTTGTTTATTATCATGAAGAGCGCTGAAATGAGAGTTGTTAAATCTTTCGGCACATTTTTGTTCTCAGGATAATTCCTAACAGGGGAAGTCCTTGACCAAGAGTAGGATTCATTTGAAGACTTTTTCTTGAGTCTATTAGTTGGCTTCATCTGTATTTATTTAACTGAGCATTTTCAATTATTTAAAACCTTTAGTTGATAAACTTTTACCAGGTAGGGGCCAAAGTGAGATACTCCCAGCACTTTGAGAGGCCGAGGTTGGCAGATCATGAGGTCAGGAATTCAAGACCGGCCTGCCCAACATGGTGAAACCCCATCTCTACTAAAAATACCAAAATTAGCTGGGCATGGTGCAGGCGCCTGTAATCCCAGCTACTCGGGAGGCTGAGGCAGGAGAATCATTTGAACATAGGAGACGGAGGTTGCCACGAGCTGAGATTGCACCTGTGCGTTCCAGCCTGGGCGATAGGGCGAGACTCCATCTCCACAACAACAAAAAACAGATGGTCAAGTATCAGTAACTTTCTATCAGTAATTTATAGTAGTTGGCATAATCCACATTTTACAGGGAAGAAGCCAGAATCTTTTTAACCACTTCCTCAAAATAGAAACCCTTCATCTTAATGATGGCTTTCTACACTTCTTACACCCTGAGGGAATGAGAAAGGAAGAGAACAGGAGGAGAGAAGTGGAAGGAAACCTGCCTTGAAACTGATGAAGTGAAACTGAAACCATTAATAGAAAAATCTCTTCTGTTTCTCTCCCACATGCCCCTCAAATAATGAACTGCCCAGTGGCGGGGCCTCTCATGAGACTGGGCAGGCGGCAGGCAGCTCCAGTGGGACCACAGCATCCCCAGGCAGAAGCCAGAACCCTGCCAGGGCTGTGGGCATGTGGCCAAGTTGCAGGGAGACAGGCTCCCTGTATGTCCTCCTTGAACCCCATTCCAAACTCCATTTGTGTTTGTCTCATATCATCATCTCCATTTCCTCTCAACAGAGCCTCCGCATCTCCCGTGCATGTGCATCTTGCCAGAGCCCTGCACTGTCCTCAGTGAACAATTTAAACAGATTGTCTCCACCCTCCGTGCACTGCTGGTGCCGAAGGACAGGGCAAGTTTCACATGCCCAGTGGAATCTGAAGAGCTTTTGTCACCTTGTAGGTATCTTTAAACCTAAAAGAACAATAGCTACATGGTCATTGGTACTTTGCCCTGGGGACACTTCAGTTCAAAATAGGAGAGTGATGGGAATGGACAGAGTTAGACCTTCGGCTTCATGTAGAGGTGGGGAGAGAAGCCATTCTTGGCAGGAGGAATGCGTGGAAGCGCGGGTGACAGAGCCACCATTACACAACTTCCCTTAGAGCAGGAGGAGGGAGGGCAGTTTCACACCAGAAGGCAGAAAGCCCTTTCCCTCCCCTCCCCTCCCCTCCCCTCCCCTCCCCTCCCCTCCCCTCCCCTCTCCTCTCCTCGAAGTTCATTATTCTACTTTCTCATCCTCATCTGAAAGTATTGCTTAATAAAGGCCAGCTTTCAGAGGGCTCACCCCTCAGTGTTACCTTCTAAAGCCCCACCTCGATGTTTCCTCTTTTAGGCAGGGAAGCATCACATTCATAGCAGCACCAGGGCTGGGTGGGCACTTTAGGACTTTGCGCTGAAAATGAGGATGATGCCAATGCTGACCCAAGCCTATCACCAGATGAGGTGAGTTTTGAGCCACACCTTGCTCAGACAGCGAGGGGTGACCAAGGAGGAAGAGCAGGCGGCTGGTGAGCAAGCATGCTGATACTGCGCTGGATTTTCCCACATCCTCAGAATAGCTACCTTTGACCAGGGAGGAGCATCTCCGATGGATGTGCGATTCCCCATTACTCCTCCTCAGTGAGCAGCTTTGCCTGGCTGCAGCCATGAGCCTTGGGGGCACCTGACTCCAAAAACAGATGTGAGTTGAGGTTGTAAGCCTTCAATCCCAAACCCCTGCAGGGGAGGAGGTAGCATCACCAGTGGACCTATAAAAAGTACAGATTCCTCAGATTCCTGAGCCTCACCTAAACCCCTGGGGTGCATGTATTTCCTGGTTCAGGTAGGCATGGTTCTTTGGGGTATATGCCTGGGAGTGGAGCTCTGCTCATGGGATAGGTGCATCTTCATCTTCACTAGTAATGTAAAATTGTTGACGTCCTGCTAGTGGTGTGTGTGGAGCTCTTGTTCCACATTTTCACCAGGACTTGCTCCTAACAGACTGAAAATTATGCCAGTAGCATCACTTTATGTTGAAATTACAATATAGAAATGAAGGATGACAGTTTGTGGTGGGTGTTGTGTTGTTTGGGTTGAAAATGAGTGAGAGTTTTGTCACCTGGCCTAGCAGGAAAGCAAAAATGCTCTGGTTCCAAAGAAAAAAACTATTTGTTTATTTGTTTTGTTATAGGAAAATAGTCAAAATTAAGGAAAATTTGTGGCCATTAGTGATGTTGTGAAATATATATTTGGTCACTGTTTTCTGGCAAACAGCTCCTAAAATTCTTGGAATCTCCAAAGTAGTAAACGTCTTCAGGATGGGGACTGGTCATGGGAAAGAGAGGATTAGAGGGTTGGGACTTCCAGCCTTATCTCCCAGTCTTCGGGGAGAGAAAAAGGAACTGAAGGTTAAGTTGATCACCAGTGGCCAGTGATTTAATCAATCATGCTTATGTAATAAGGCCTCCATAAAAAGCCAAGAGGACAACGTTTGGAGAGCTTCTAGGTAGCTGAACATGTGCAGGTTCCTGGAGGGTAGCAGGACGCAGAAGGTGTGGACGCTCCCACGCGCCTTCCTCCGTACCTCACCCTGTGTATTTCTTCATCTGTATCCTTTAAAATATCCTTTATAATGAAGTAGTAAACATAACTGTTTCCCTGACTTCTGTGAGCTGCTGTAGCGAATGAGTCAAACCCAAGGAGGGGGTTGTGGAGATGCTGATTTATAGCCGCTGCGTTAGAAGCACATACCACAACCTGGGGCTTGTGACTCGTGTCCGAAGTGGGGAGCAGTCTTGGGGAACTAAGCCCTCAACCTGTAGGATCTGACACAATCTCCAGGTAGATATTGGCACCAAATTGAATTGAACTGGAGAGCAGCCAGCTGTGTCCACTGCAAAATTGCTTGCTTGTGTCCACTGCAAAATTGCTTGCTTGTTTGCCTGATATGTGCGGAAACAAAACCCACACATCTGGGGTCAGAAGCATGTTGTAAGAGTGGAGGAGAAACTAAGTTTATTTATTCCTCTATTCACACCATTATTTTAAAGAGTCAAGTGTTTGAGGCACAAAAGAAATAGTGAAAAGAATGGATGATTAACCAGCAACCATGTTAGAACAGAAACAGATTTCAAACAGTTGAGATAGTTAAGAAAAACAAAGTTAGGGAATAGTTTAGTGGGTTTGGAAAAGTAGAAATTGGTATAAATAATCAGTCTCTTTTATAAGAGTTATGCAGATCCACTAATTGTTAGCAATATTTTTATTTTAGCAGTGAACCTATATAGAAAATACAAGTCTCAAGGAGAAGTAAGATTGCTAGAAAATGACGAAGGGACTTAGAGGGAAGTGCATTTAGTGCGTCCAGATTAAAGAAGAAACCTGGTGTAGGCTGGTTATACACAGGACCATTTTGTTTCACTTGAGCTGGAAATCAGCATGTTGGGTCAGCCTTTGTCACAAAGAATTATGGCAGAGCTGTTGCCTGGGCTTATTCCACGTGTGTAGCATTGTTACTTGCTGGGTCAATTTGGATTGTTTTGAGCCAGAACTGGGACAGAGCATGAACTCACCATGAGCTCTCAGGGACAGGCCAGTTCTGCTTAGTACTGGGACAAAGTGCTTCTGCCAGAGCTGCCGATTGATGACTCTTTCAGGTGGATGAGCAAGAATTTCCTTCCTCTAACTGTTCTAAGCCTGTATATATGAGTAGAGCTGTCATTGCTGAAAAAATAAGCTGTTTTCTAACCCAAAGAATGTGTTAATATTACATTTTTCATGCAAAACTGAAGTGTAACTGCCACTTCTGCGTCATGATAAAGGCGTTCCCATTTGACTTGACAACGCAAACCCCTCCACAGCTGGAGGAGAACGGTGGTGATCCCCTGTGACCTCACATTCATCTGCACCTCTAACCCTAGCCACTCCTTCAGGATCCTCTTGGGACATCGGTCTGTTGTTGGATTCTACTTGTTACATGCCCTTTTCTGTGGGCATTCCTGTCTTTCTTCTGATGACCTGCATTGCAGATGTCTATCTGTGGTGGTACCTGTCCTCGTCATGTTTAGGCAGCCACTTACACAACTGTGCAAGCCTGTTTCTCACTCCTACCAGCCCCAAATGGTATAAAGTTTTTTGTGTGCCAGGGCTCTCAGATAATGTCACTTACATAGTTCCATAGTAAATCACCTCTGCAACCATTTATGGTTTCAGATCTTTATTCTCACATGTTACAAAAGCTATGGCTTTGCTAGAGTTGGGGATGATTTAGGAGGTATGAATTATGCATAGCTAGCTAGCTAGAATGGATGGTCATTGGTCCACTTAGAAAGTCATATCTTACTTAGATACTCCCCTGTCCAGCCACCTGCATGCAGTCTCTTTCTACCCTTGGCCTCTTGATCTGGCACCCCCCACCCATGCTTCTCTTTTCTCCCCAGTTTCAGGATGTGTCTATCAAGACCCAGTTTCACTCCTGCTTAATACTGGATAAGTATCAGTTGGATAATACGCAAACCCTTTAGCTTATAGGTCTCAGACTTAGCCAGATCTGGGTTAAAATGCAGTTAAACCTAGCAGTGAGGCCTTAGGCAAATAACTTTACCTCCCTTCATTGATGATGATGATGATACCCAGCACAGGCTGTTGATGGATCAAAGGAGATCATTTGCATATTGCACCTAGCAAAGCTTTAGGCACCATAGTGAAGGCTCTGTACCGGGCGCGGTGGCTCAAGCCTGTAATCCCAGCACTTTGGGAGGCCAAGACGGGCGGATCACGAGGTCAGGAGATCGAGACCATCCTGGCTAACCCGGTGAAACCCCGTCTCTACTAAAAAATACAAAAAAAAAAAAA